>NC_058403.1:211245278-211295510 GCF_002201575.2 Neomonachus schauinslandi | reverse complement strand
GTCCAGGAAGGGCTGTCCCAGGCCCCGCTCGGGGGGGGGAGAGGGCTCAGGGAGGGGAGGGGCCCTAGAAGGGGGTCTCAGAAGAGGGAGGAAGTTCAGGGTGGGGGGGGGGCTCGGGGGGGGGAGGGGCTCAGAAGGGGGAGAGGGCTCTGGGAGCAGGGAGGGCTTAGCGAGGGGCGGGGCTCAGGAAGGTTGAGGACTGGAGCGCCTGCCTCGATTCTGTCTTACCCTGGGGCCCCTGGACTCCGGGGTTAAGAGTGTATCGTGTCGGGGCACCTGGGTGGCTCAGTCATTAAGCAACTGCCTTCGGCTCAGGTCATGATCCCAGGGTCCTGGGATCGAGCCCCGCGTCGGGCTCCCTGCCCCACAGGAAGCCTGCTTCTCCCTCTCCCACTCCCCCTGCTTGTGTTCCCTCTCTCGCTGTGTCTCTCTCTGTCAAATAAATAAATAAAATCTTAAAAAAAAAAAAAAAAAGAGTGTATCGTGTCACCGGGTTTCGCGTCCATCCAGAAACCTGACCTCGTCCCCAGGGCTCAGGGTCGTCCCCAGTCCCGCACCCTACCCCCCTCTCTTCTCGGGTCCTCCAGGTTCCCTCCGATCTCCCTCCCCCACCTCCCCAGTCAGCTGTGTCCGTATTTATAGCGGTGAGGGCCCATGTCGCTTTACTTCCGAAAGGGATTGTGTCCCTTACTTCTGCCTTCAGAACCCCCCACACCTGTTCCCGGCACGAGCCTCGCGGCCAGGGGGAGGGGGCGACCTCGCTTTCTGGAGCCATCGTGGGACAGGGGGCTAGGCCGCCTCCCCGCTCTCTCCGAGGCCCCGCCCCTCTCGGGGCCCCCTTCTCCAAGTCTCCCCCGCCCCGAGCCCCTGTCTGATCTCAAGACCCCCTCCCTGCACACCAACCCCGAGCCGCCCCGTTCCCAGGCCCCCAAAGCCCCCCGGCCCCGCCCGCCCCGGTTCTCCTCTGCGCTGCCCATTGTCCTGGCTCTGGGTGCGGGGGCTGGGCGGGCAGGGGTCTGCGTGCAGGGGGCTGGAGCCCGCCCGCTGCCCACCGGTCTCTGGGCAACGCTGGCAAATCCCGAGCGATGCTGGCCCTTCGAGGGGGACACAGAGGCGGCGCTGTTCCCCGGGAGGGGCCACAGCTGGGGAGGGGTCTAGGCAACAGGCAGATCTCGCTGCCCCGGGCTGGAGAGAGATTAGTGGGCAGGAGCCACGAGAAACCTCCCTGCGCTGTCCCCCCAACCCCTTTACTATCCCTCCTTCCCCTTCAGACCCCACAATGGGTGCTGGGTACACCAGGTTCCATGCGTCCCCCACAACCTCTCGGTTGGATTCTGCAGCGAAGCTCACACCACCCGTGGGGAAACCGGCCCGGAGCATTTGGAGATCAGGTTCTGGGGCAGGGCCTAGGGTTGGAGCCCCAGCTCTGCATTTCCCCACGGCGCGGCCCCACAACTCTCCTGAGCCTCTTTGCTCATCTGTCCAATGGGCAGGTAGCAGGACCCACCGGCTGGATTGTTCTGTGGATCCCACGGCTCTCGCGCAGCACAAGCTGGTTCAAGCTCAGGCTGCAGCTTACCAGCCCCGCAACTGGGCCGGGCCACATCCCTGGGCCTTGGTTTCCTCATCCATAAAATGGGGATTATAACAGGATGTACTTCCTGAGACGTTGAAGGGGGTAGGACACATACGGGTGGTAGCTGTGACTTTTATTCTTTGTTATTTTTACTTTTTTTTTTTTTTAGTTTTTATTTATTTATTTGACAGAGGGAGAGAGGGCGCGCACAAGTAGGCAGAGAGGCAGGCAGAGGGAGCGGGAGAAACAGACTCTCCACTGAGCAGGGAGCCCGACGTGGGGCTCGATCCCAGGACCCTGGGATCATGACCTGAGCCAAAGGCAGCCACTTAACTGACTGAGCCACCCAGGTGCCCCTGTTATTTTTACTTTTATTTCCCTCTTAGTTTAGGTCTTTATGAGGCTCAGAGGGGCTGTGTGTATGGGGGTGTCATATTCCCAGGGCTTCCCAAGGTCCTCCCCCACCGGCTTGGTGTCAGGGGTTGGGGTAGGTGTGTCTGGGACTGGTCCTGCTGCCTCCTGAGGCACCCCCTCCTCCACCTGGACCATGTAGATCACCCAGAGCCCCTGAAGTGGGAAGACCCCCCCAACTCTGAACTTGTCTGAATAATCCCTAGAGAGTGGGGAGCAAAGCCCCTATTTCCCCCACCCTGGGCTACGACTCACCTGGGTGCTGGGGGGATGGGGGCTCCAGGCCAGTGAGGTGACGGCAGCTTCTCCATGCCGAGAAGGGACCCTGCTGCCCCCCCCACCTGCCCCGGCGGCCACCAAGGTGGGTGCTCCTGCCAGGGGCCACCTTCCCAGAGTGCATCTTCCTGGTGTGGAGGTCATGAGAGCCCCATTGGAGCAGATTTGAGGGGTGGGGGCTGGGGAACAGAGAAGGGAAAGTGGGAACAGTGAGTTGAGGCAGACAACTCTCAGAATTCTGCGATAAAGAGCAGAAAAACGGAGTGGTCACTGGAGAGGAATGTGGGATCAACAAAAGGGTTTTAAAAAGACGCAAAGGGTCTTGAACAGTGTAAATGCTCACCAAACGGATGCTGCTAAATATACTTTTATTAGATAATAATTAAAATCATTATCCTAATGATGGTTATTACCAGTTCCGGATGCTTTGGGCAAATCCCAAACGGCTCCAAAGTCCGTCATTCCTTTCAGCCCACAAAGGAAGGGCTAAAAGTGACAGCAAGTGCCAGGGGCTCGGAGCCCAGGGTCTAGACCCACGGGTGTCCACATGGAGGCATCATTTCTATTTTCATGCATTGGTGGCAAAGCCCAGGAGGCTGTAGATTCTTGCCCCAGATCAAATCAAGGCGGGGAGTTGGGAGCCCCCCCAGCCTGGCTCCCCCACAGTGGCCAGTTTGCAGGTTATGTCTGGGAGGGGCTCCATCCCAGAGCTGGGTCTGAATGCTGGTACTTTCTGCCAATGCACATTTATTGAGTGATACTATAGGCCAGGCCTGTCTGGGGCCCTGGGAACTCTCTGGAGGCTGCGCCAGATATTAATGAAAGAATCTCCCAAATACACTTGCAATTGTGACCAAGAGAGTTTTAAGGAATCAGAGACTCACAAGGGAATGAGGGAGCTAGCCGGAGCTCAGAACAGAAGGAGGGGAGAGGGAAGGGTGACTGGCAAAGATCCTGGGGCTACAAGCCCTGAACAAGCCCATTATTTTCTTGTCTCAGAGCCTCGTTTACCCTGTCTGGGAGATGGAAATAATCAGACCCTCAGAGAGCCTACCTCTCTAGGTCATGTGTGCATGTGTGGTCCCAGCACACTCCAACATTGACTTCTTTATTAGGCTTTACTCTGCCCTCTCCCCCCTCAATCCAGGGGTCAGCTTGGCTAGGACAGACCTTTGTGCACATCGTGTTCACTGCTGTAACCGCTGGGCCTGGCATGCAGTGGGCGCTCAATCAGGATTTGCCAAATGCATAAACAGTAAGCATTATAGAACACTGAGTATGTGCCAGGCTCTGTGTTAAGCATTTTGTAAATATATATTTTTTTAAGATTTTATTTTTAAGTCATCTCTGCACCCAGTGTGGGGCTCCAACTCATCACCCTGAGATCGAAAGTCGTGTGCTCTTCCAATGGAGCCAGCCAGGCGCCCCGTGTTTTGTAAATATTAACTTACTTCTAAGCCTCCGTGGGGGGACCGAGGCACCTCACTCCCATGCTACACTACCTCTCTGTCTGGATCTTGTGGGTTGTGGGTCTGTCTGCGTGTGTTCACGTGTCCATGTGCATCTCTGCGTGCTCTTGGTATAAGCAAGCTTATGAAGATCAAACATACCGGCAGTTCACACAGGCTGGGGATGAAGGCCCTGAGTCTGCAGGTCAGTGGGTGCCCCAGGGCTGGGGGCTGGAGAGGGAAGAGCAGGTAGGCGCAAGGTCCAGCCCTCAGGCCTTTTTTTCTCTCCGAGAGCAGGGGGCCCCTCCCACCTGCCGTGGCCTGGCCCCGCCCAGCTGCCGACCTCGAGAACTCGAGTCCCCCCGGGGATGCAGGCAATCAATTAGAATTGGCAGCGCTGCCTAAGTAAAAGCCTTCCTTTAATGAGGAGGCTGCTGCAGGCTGCAGCCCCTGGGCTGAGCCAGGCTGGGCTGGGGCTGCAGGGTCTGGGCTGGGGCAAGGGAACAGCAGGAGCAGCACACACCGCCATGCCCTCCCGGGGGCCTCGGGATCCAGTGGGGGTGACAGACATGACACCACGTAACCCACACAGGGTTGTAATGGGAACGCACCGGCAGCTGCGGGGACCAAGAGGGGGCATCAGACATCAGGGCAGGCTTCCCGGAGGAGGTGATCCATAAGCTGAGATCTGAGGGATGCATAGAAGTGAGTCCTGAAGGGGGAAGGGAGAAAGAATATCGTGGCATGCTTAGGAATTATTCCACGTGTCCTGGTTGTCTAAAGTTGCATAACAAACCGCGGACGACAAGATAATGCTCCCCCAGAGATGTCCATGTCCCAATCCCGGGGACCTGTGAATATCTTACCTGCCATGGCAGAAGGAGCCTAGGCTGCAGATGGAATTAAGGCTGCAAATCAGTAGAGGTCAAAATGAAGAGATTATCTTGGATTATCCGTGTGAGCCCAGTGTAATCGCAGGGATTCTTATGAAAGGGAAGCAAAGGAATAGGACTGGAAGGAATGTGAGAAAGGCCCCATTGGCCATCGCTGGCTGTGAAGGCAGAGGAAGGGGGAGGAAGGGCACCAGCCCAGGAACGCTGGCCTTCAGAATCTGGAACAGGCTCATACAGGGTACCTCCCTGGAGGCTCCAGGGAGATCAGTCCTGCCCATACCTGGGTTTTCGCCTGGAGAGAACTTTGCCAGACTTCCGGCCACAGAACTTGAAAACACTGTGCGGCGTTTGAAGCCATAACTTTGAGGTGAAACTTGGGGGTCCTTGGCTTGTTGCTGTGCCACCCCAGTGTCTGCCCCTGTCATCCCGAGGCTGAACCTCCGCGTGTCTGAATCTTCCTTCCTTCTCTCAGGTGAAGACACCACTCCTGGGACGTGGGACCCGCCCTAAGTCCAGGATGACTCCGTGTCTCGAGATCTTCCCCGACGGATTACACTGAATTACATCTGCAAGGAGCCTACTTCCAGATAAGGTCTCGTGTAGAGGTTTCGGGTAGAGGGGCAACGAACGTGTGTTTGATTTTTGTCTGTGTCCTCCTGTGAAATGTCAGCCCCAGGAGGGCACGAGCTCTGCCCATCCTGGATCTCACAGGGTCCCCTATGCTGGAATACTGCTTGGCACACAGTATGTACTCAGTAAGTGTCCATTCATTTGGCAAGCAATTATGGAGCGCCCACTGTGTACAGGGCCTTGGTCTTTCCACATCTTCTCTGGAAAAGGAGAAAATGTCCGATTCTTCACTGTTGCAAGGGCCCAAGGCAAAAGATCGAGGCATGGGGAGAGTTTGACCTCTGGTTCTTCTCTGTATAACCCTGGGTAAAAGCAGCCCTAATGAAGGATCTGGAGGCATAGGGAGGGGGGATGCTGGTGGACATGGTGCTTCTGTAGGAGGAACGAGCCCCTCTGGGGATCAGGGTCCTATCCCCCAACTCAGCCAGAGCCAGATCCCAGAGACCAGGACAGCATAGCTCCTGATATGGGAGATGTCTGTCCCACCCAGGCCTGAACTGAGAGGGGGAGGCCACATTTATGATACCCTTACTGTTTGCAACCACCTGGACATTTTCCCTGCTTCTCTCCAATACCTCACCTGGAGCCTGTGAGGGAGGGTTTCATCCCATTTTACAGTGGAGGGGGGATCCAAGGTCTAAAGATAAGGAGGGATTGTCAAGGGGTCATTCTCCCAGAAAACAGGAACTGAGTACCTACTATGTGCCAGGCCCTGTGCTGGGGATTCTGGGTTCACTGCAGTGGCCAAGACTGCCTGGGGGCCCTGTCTCCATGGGGCTCCCAGTCCTGTAGGAGTGATGGACTCAACACACCAGGGATTTACAACTTAGGATGATGAGGGTCATGATGGGGGACCCCCAGGTATTTGGGGGATGCAGGCAAGACACCTGGCCCAGTCTGGGGATCAGGGAAGGCTACCCAGAGCAGGGGCCACTGAAGTTGGGACCTGAAAGCTGAGTAAGAGTAGGGAGCAGAGAGAACATGGTCCAGCCAGGGGTACAGCATGTACAAAGGGCCTGGGGTGAAAACCAGAGAAAAGAGTCTTTATAAGAACTGAAGAAGGGAATATGGCAGACATGTTGGTAAGGGTCCAGGCAGGGGTGATTCTGATTTATTATTCTGAGGTCTTTTGGGGAGGTTTATATTTGACCGATAAATCTTTTTCTATCCTTTGACTTTTAAGCTTATCTGCATCATTCTTTTTATTGTTTTTTTTTAACATTTTATTATGGAAAATTTCAAACATATATAAAAGTAGAGAAAATACTGTAAGAATCCCCAGCTACCCATAATCAATGTCAACTTTTATCAATTCATGACTGATGCTGTTTCACCTCTTTTGGTATTATTTTGATGAAAATTCTAGATATCAGGGGTGCCTGGGTGGCTCAGTCATTAAGCGTCTGCCTTCAGCTCGGGTCGTGATCCCAGGATCCTGGAACTGAGCCCCGCATCGGGCTCTCTGCTCAGCGGGAAGCCTGCTTCTCCTTCTCTCACTCCCCCTGCTTGTGTTCCCTCTCTCGCTGTGTCTCTCTCTGTCAAATAAATAAACAAAATCTTAAAAAAAAAAGAGAAAATTCTAGATACCATATAATTTCTCCATACACAGATCAGTTTGTATCTTTAAAAGATAAGGACACTTGGCTAACAATTTAACAATACTTCCATAAAATCATCAAATATCCCATCAGTTTTTAAATTTCCAATTATGAAAGAAATGTGACAGTTTTTTCCCCTACAGTTTAAAGCAGGATCCAAATAAGATCCACACACACAATTGGTTGATTTGTCTTTAAGTCCCTATTATTCTATAGATTCCCATCCATCTTTTTCTTTTTTCTCTACAGTTTTCTTGTCAATGATGTAGCATTCTGTTTTAGGTGCGTGTCTTCAAAAAAACATAAGAGATGGATTTTGCTTGTTTTGTTGTTGTTCCTATGTGTCCAATCTGAGAGTCTGTGTCTTTCAAGTGGTGAGTTTAGTCCACTTACATTTATTGCATTCACGGACATATTTGGATATATCTTCATCACCTTCTTCTGTGTTTTCTGTTCAATGTGATTTTTTCTGTTCCTTCCTTTTTATCTCCTCTCCAAACTTCTGTTGAATTTGCTGGATTTTCTTTATTTCCTTTTGTATTCCCTCCAGCATTTTGGAAATTATTCATGCTCTTCCTGTCCTCTGGACAGTCACCCTTATACCTTTCAACCTGCATACTTAGCTTATCATAACAGAAAGTTGATCAATATCTCTTTGTATCTACCAACAAGACAAGGTCTTAAGATTTGTGCACACCACACACACACACAAACACACACCTGCCTCGATTCTGCATGGCACTCTTGAGTTCAGTCAGGGCACCCCAGGGATGGAGAGGAGAGGGGGGTACCTACGTGGGTCATCACTACCTGCAGGAATGGCAGAATAAGTGGAGACGGATTCCAGAGGCCCTAACTCTCTGTGTGAATTCAGGTAGGTCTTGCTTTGGGTCTCAGTTTCTCCATCTGTGGGAAAGCATTACGAGTCCCTCCTGTGCTGACATCTGGATTTTGAGCCTCCCACCACCTTATTTGTTCCCACCACCCAGGCAAGAGACTGTGATGGCAACTAGCGTGTAGGACTGAAATGAGGGGCTTCAGGAGCTGAAGGAGAATGCTAATGTCATTATTTACTTCACTGAGCTAAATAATCTCGGGAATTGCTCATCGGGGCTTGATAATTCGATTGGATTTCATGCACAATTAGGCCTTCAGAGCTGAGGCATTCGTACTCGAGTTCAGGGAAGAAGCCAGTCTCCCCGCCAGAGAGGCTCAAGGTGAGGGCATAGCAGTGGGGTCCCCCAGGTCCAGGAAAGTGTTGGATGTACAGGCCAGCAGGAGGCCTGGATGTCCCAAAGTCAGTGGGTCCAACCAGAGCTGGAGTTGGAGACCAATCAGGTTCAATGTGTCATTGCTCACTTATTACTTGATTTATATTTGGAGAATTTTTTTAACCAAGTCCAGAGAATAATATCACATAAAGACGACCTCAGTTAATGAATATAGTTAATGTTTTGCCATTTTTGCCTGAAATGTGTGTTTTTCTTCTCATGTGAAAGAATTCAGATGATCGATTTAAAATCTAAGTCAGATCCACTCCTCCTCTGACCGTAGCCCTCCAGAGCTCCCACTTTCCTGGGGGTAAAAGCCCAAGTCCTCCCCTCCCCCATGACCCCTAGGGCCCTGCAGGACCTGCCCTTGTCCCCTCCCTGTCCTCCCCTCCTCCTTCTCTCCCCCTCACTCACTCTCCTCCAGCCACATGGGCCTCCTTGCTGCCCCTCCAACATGCCAGGCCTGGTGCTGCCCCAGGACCTTTGCACTGGCTGTTCCCTCTGTCTGGAATGCCCTTCTCCCAATCTTTTCTTCCTAGTGATTAGTCACCTATCCATCCTTTAGTGCCTCTGCTCCGAGTCCCTCTTCTGGTGCAGCTTTAACCCTCCCACCCAAACCAGAGCCTCCTCACCCATTTCCCTCTAGACCACCCTCCCCAAGCAGCTCCAGCTTCCTTCCGCCCCAGCCTGGCCTCCAGGGTCAGAGAGTGGTTTATGGGGGAACCTCCTGGGCTCAAGCACCTGCCCAGGCACCCCCCAAAAAAACTGCTGAAAGAACACAGAACAGCAAATCAAACATATATAATATGCATGTCACTGAGTCTCTAAGGCAGACCAGGGCTCTCCGGATCTCTGCAAGTCTCTCTCCAGCACCCCTTATCTGTGCATATCTCTGAACCTGTATGTGTCTCTCTGTGTCTGCATCTCTCTCCCCTCTGTCTCTGTCCCTCCCATGGGACAGCACCTGCTTCATTCACTGCCTCCCCACCACCCTCCCTCCTCTTCTTCCTCCTTGTCCCCCTCCCTGACCCCTCCTTCCCCCCTGTGCCCTCCCCCACACCACTGTGGGCCCCCATACCCTTCTATCACTGGTCGTGGGGTGGGGATTGTCTGCCCTTCCTCCATCAGCACCCCCCTTCTCTCTCTTTGCCTCTTCTCTCTTCTCTCTCCCCTGGCATTCTATTTTGGTCTTTGTTAACAGGGATCTCAGATGTGCTGGGCGCCCTCCCCCAGCACTGCCCATCTCTGAGCTCCACATTCCCCTTCTCTACTGAGGTGGGATCCCCCTTCTCTTTCCAGGGCCCTCCACCTGCTCCCCACCTCCCCAGGTACTCAACTTAGAGCTGGGAGGCGGAATTGAAATGTATCCTGTGGCCTCACCTTCTCCTTTTCTGGGGGAGTGAGGGTGGAGGGACCAGAGAGGGAAGGGAGCCTCCCCAAGGTCACACAGCAACTGGCCT
The DNA here is from genome assembly GCF_002201575.2 of Neomonachus schauinslandi. Taxonomy (NCBI): domain Eukaryota; kingdom Metazoa; phylum Chordata; class Mammalia; order Carnivora; family Phocidae; genus Neomonachus; species Neomonachus schauinslandi. Next base: position 211,285,947 of record NC_058403.1, on the reverse strand, counting down.
GAAACTCCCTGCAGCCTCAGGTGCTAGTCCCAGTGCCCGCTGCCATGTGCCCCCCGCCAGTTCAGCTTTCTCATGGGACAGCAAGAGTGCCACCTCACTGGGTGGCACAATTAAACAAGCCAGCGCAGGGAAAGTGGCTGGAACATGTGAAAGATGGAATCGTGGGGACCACCATAGTTGGGGATATTCCCAGGGAGTGCAGTTGGGGTTGCCTGGGCTGGGTGCAGGCAGGTGGGATGAGCTGGTCTGTTCTACCCCAGAAGGGAGTGTGGACTGTGGGGGCTGGGGAAGTCAAGAGCACTGGGTTGCCTAGCAACGAGGATGAAGCTGATAGACGGGGTCAAGACCACTGATGTCCCAGGATCTGGGGTGGGGTGGGGTTGGGCATTCAGGATTCTGCTGGGAGGGGCTGACATTAATCAAAGAGTGTGTGTGTGTGTGTGTGTGAATTCATTTGTTCCATCATCATTATTGAGCCCCACTGTGTGCTAGGTAATGAAAACACCAGAGTGAACAAAACAGACAAAAGCCTCTGCCCTCACGGAATTGATATTCCAGTGGAGGAGAGGGAAGGTTAACAAGGTCAAGTGGATGGGGCGCCTGGGTGGCTCAGTCGTTAAGCATCTGCCTTTGGCTCAGGTCATGATGCCGGGGTCCTGGGATCAAGCCCCACATCGGGCTCCCTGCTCCACAGGAAGCCTGCTTCTCCCTCTCCCACTCCCCCTGCTTGTGTTCCCTCTCTCTCTGTGTCTCTCTCTGTCAAAAAAATAAATAAAAAAAATTTTTTTAAAAAAAAGAAGGAATGAATGCTGCCAACATGCACTGGGCAGACTTGAAGCTGAGCCTGCCCTGGTCACGCCTTCCAATGAGACCACAACCCAGTTGCTCCTGGAACATGGTCTTAGGAGACCCTGAAGCAGGATACTCAGCTAAGCCACGCCTGGGTTGTGGACCCACAGAAACCATGAGTAGTAAGGTGTGTTGCTTAAAGCCTCTCAGTGTGGGGTCATTTCTTCCTCAGCCAGAGATGATGAAGACAACAGGCAGGATTTCTTCCTTGGGGTCTGTTTCTAGAAGGGGTGGGAGAGAGGCGGAGGGAAAGGCAGAGGTTTACAGGTGGGACAGGCTGGGAAGCGGTTGTCTGGGGCTCCGAAAGGGGGAGTCTGGGCTTGGGTCACAGGGTGGTGGGAGCCACAGGTGGTCTGGGGCAGTGTGGGATGGGATGAGTCTGGGTTTTGGATTGACCACTCTGGTCAGGGCTGTGTGGGGACTGAGCTGTCAGGGTGAGAGCAGGACTGGAGCAGGTGGGAGCCCAGGTCTGGGACCCCAGAAGTCCCCTGTCCCAGCAGCCCTGACTCTGTGATTGCATTCCAAATTTAACATCTGCCTCACCCTCCAACTACCCCCAGATCGCCCGGCCCCGCTCCCTCTACTGCCCGAGAAAGAGAATGGAATTGTATTTTTATAACTTCTTGTTTTTCCCGAACTGAGTTCCATGTGCACTGGGCTAAATTTAAAATTGGATGGATGTAGAGTGATCATGTTCACTCTCGCTCCCCTTGGAACAAAGTAAATGCCTCCATTCAGGTGCTGCATCTCTCAGGATGCTGGGCGAGGGGTGCTTTCTGGCTGAGGAGCGCCAGGGCTGAGTCTGGAAAATTCACACCTGAATCCATCCTCCCTGAAGCCTGACCCTGACCCCCTCCTTCTGGGCCAGGGGCCTTCTCTGGGGTCCCCAGTCACAGCCCTGGTCACCCTGCTCTGGAACAGCCTGTTTGTATGTTTGTCACCTCTGTGGGAGTTTGCTTTCACTGTCCCCTCTGCCCGGCACAACCTCCCCACGCATTGCTAGGGCTGGCTCACCCTTCGGTCTCAGCTCCAGCATCACCTTCTCTGGGAAGCCCTCCCTGACCACCTCAGCTCACAAAGCTGCCCACTCACTTTCTATGCCATCATTATACATTTTCTTTATACATTTGCCATCTCCTGGAATTCTCTTAGGCGCATGACATCAAGTCATTAAGTACAATTACGGGAACTGGACTTTGCCTGTCCATCCCTTTCAACTTCTCAGTCGCCCTCCCCAAATAATTCATTTACCACTCAGCAAACATGTTTTAAGTGGCTACTGCACTAGACCGTGTATCAGATGATTCCCAACGCTGTATGCATATTAGAATCAGCTGGGGAGCTTTCAACTCCAACCACCACCTTCCACCCTGCCCACCCCCTACAACGTGGGAGATTCTGAATTACTGCATCTGGAGGGGGGCTGGGTACATGATTGAATGTGCCACCACAGGGTAGAAGGTTCCAGGCTTCTTCATGCCCCACAGGGCTGTGCTCACTGCTGCCACCAAGGTCTTTGCCGAAGCCGGGCCTCTGCCTGAAACACCCTCCCACTTCTGCCCCACCTATTTAAATCCTCCAAGACTTCCTCTCTTCATTATAATCATTTATTTTTAATTTTTGAAAAAAGTAAAAAAGGTGCAAAGATGAATTAGCAAACACCTGTGTGTATCTTCTAGCCAGGACTGACAATGAAGGGTTAACACCTGTCCTATTTGCTGCAGGTCCTTTTCATCTTGTAAGAAGCTAACGAAACATTAGAACTAAGGAGGAGGTCTCCTTTGAGCCCCACTTCCCTTCACACAGTCCCATATGCTCATGTGTGCCCATTCTCACACGTACAGCCGTGAACAGTGAATAGGCTTATTTTGTGCATTAAAACTATGCATTAATGTACTCATATGGTGTATAAAATTCTGCAACTTCATTTTTTTCTCCTCAAAAAAATATTTTTAAAGAATTTATTTATTTATTTAGAGAGAGCGCATGAGCAGGGGGAGGGGCAGAGGATCTCAAAGCGGACTCCACGCCGAGCGTGGAACCCACTGTAGGGCTTGATCTCTTGACCCTGAGATCAGGACCTGAGCCAATAATCAAGAGTCAGACGCTTAACTGACTGCGCCACCCAGGCTCAGCATTTTATTTTTGACTGGCTGGGTTCCAACTGAAACTCTGCCACATGCAGCTCTGTGACCTTGGGAAAGTGACTTAACCTCTCTGTGCCTCATTTCCCTCGTCTAATATAGGGGTTATCTATTGTTGAATAACAAAATACTCCAAAACTCAACAATTTAAAAAGACAAACCTGGGGGCGCCTGGTTGGCTCTGCTGGTAGAGCGTTGTGACTCTTGATCTCTAGGTTGTGAGTTTGAGCCCCACGTTGGGTGTCAAGATGACTTAAAAATAAAATCTTAAAAAAAAAAAAAAGAACAGCAAATCCCTTGCAGCCTGGGGAGGGGGGGGGAGCTGCTTCCAGAGTGGTCCCCCCACATGGCTGGGGGGGGGGGGGCTTTCCCCCCCCCGGGGGGGGGGCCCCCCCCCCCCCCCCACCGTTGAAGGGTCCAGGAGCAAGAGAGCCCAGTGCCTTCATGCCCTAGCCTTCGTAGGCACACACTGTCAATTCTGCCTTATTCTGTGAATTAAAGCAAGCCACCGAGCCCAGCCTGCCCTCAAGGAGAGGGAAATTAGGTTCTGTCTCTCGAAGAAACTGTGAAGAATTCAGGGACCTGTTTTCAAGCTGTCGCATGCAGAAAACAAAGACATTAATACGCTCTACGTTTTCGAGGGGCTTTCTAAGAGATGTTCTATGTTATCACATCGAAAATGCTTAGCATGGCCCCTGGCACATAGTAGGTGCTCAGTGAATGTCAGAAGCTATTATTTGTATAGATCTAAATTAATTCATTGTTGACTACTCTACCCTGTTCCATCATATGAATGCGCCTTTTTATTTATCCGTTCTCCTCTTGACGGACTTCTAGGTTAACTCCTGGTTTTAATATTCCAAACAGTGCTACTGAGAACAGCTCTTACATATCCCTCTATGTGCTTGGCAAAATATTTCTCTAAGGATGATGACTAAGGGTGGATTCTCTGGGACATTGCCTGTGTGCACTCAGTAAGCCCCTATCCCCACCCCACCCTCCACCATCTCCATCCGTCCCGCAAACAAATGCTGACCAGAGTTAGCGCCTCAGGGCCTTTGCACGTCCTGTTGCTCTGCCTGTTGCTCTTCCTGCAGATATTCACGTGGCTCCCCATTCACCTCCTTCAGGCCCCTGCTCGAATGTCGCCCCCTCAGAGATGCCTTCCATTAACACTCCGTCCCTCTGGTAACCTGTTTCCTGTTTGGTCAGGGAACTTATCACCTGCCATTGTATTATGCACTTTATTAGACTGTTAATATTGTGTGTCTTCTCCCACTGGAATGTCGGCTCCACAAGGGCAGGCAATTTTGTCTGTTTTCCACCCTGTTGCATCCCTGGCGCCCAGAACAGTGCTGGTACATAGTGGGCATCAGCCTTGGATGTGGCTCTCTGCGGTCCTGAGACGTCTCCCGCGGGTTCCATCCTGTGCTCCCCTAAGCTAACATCAAGGCATCGGCAGGATGGCATTCCTTCTGGAGGCTCCAGACGAGAACCCCGTTCCTTGATCTTTCCAGCTTCTAGAAGCTTCCTGCACTCCTTGGCCCATGGCCTTCTTCTCCATCTTCAAAGCCAGCAAGGGCTGGTCAAGTCTTTCTCAAACTGCGTCAGTGGGGTCCTTTGCTTCCGTTGTCACTTCTCAGACCCTGGCGCTCCCACCTCCCTCTTGTTCCAACCCTGGTGATGGCAGCGAGCTCCCCCAGCTAACCCAGGATTACCTCCCCATCTCAGGATTCTTAATTCAATCCCATCTGCAGAGTCCTTTTTGCCATCACAAGGTGATATATGCACACGTTCTGGGGATTAGGATTGGGACATCAGTTGGGGCTGGGCGGGGGGATCATTATTCTGCCAACTAAGAAGACGCGGATGTGGATACATTCATTCGTGCTGCAAACATGTATTGAGCACCTCCTGTATGCCAAGCTGTTCGGGGTGCCAGAGACACAGCACGGAACAAGGCAGACCATCATTCTGGCCTTCGCGGAGCCCAAATTCTAGTGACAGAGACAGACGACAGCAAACACAAGCAGTGAGGCAGAGTATCTGGTGTTGGCTGGCAGGGAGGGTCAGCCTGAGAGGGTGACGTCTCGGCTCCTGGCCCTAGACTCTTGCGGCCAGCCTTGCCCAAAGTGCTGCATGCCCCTCGCCACACATAGCATGACTTCAGGGGGTGCTCGGCAGGGTATGAAATAACCTCAAAGTCCATCGGCAAAGACTCCACTTAAATGTCATTTCCATCTTTCTCAAGTCTCATTTGTGTCTGGGGGGGGGGGGTCTTCCACCCACTAGCCCCGCCGCGTGCCCCGGGACCGGTGTTTCTGCAGCCCGCCATAACCAGTGAGATTTGGAATAAATTGTATTTTCAGTCACCTCCCATCTATGACGCGGAGGCTGATTTTTTTTTCACCTCTGTGATTCAGAAAAAAATAAAAGACTTTTAGAAACCAATGCATGGGGGCGCCTGGGTGGCTCAGTCGTTAAGCCTCTGCCTTCGGCTCAGGTCATGATCCCAGGGTCCTGGGATCGAGCCCCGCATCGGGCTCCCTGCTCCGCGGGAAGCCTGCTTCTCCCTCTTCTACTCCCCCTGCTTGTGTTCCCTCTCTCGCTGTGTCTCTCTCTGTCAAATAAATAAATAAAATCTTTATTAAAAAATTCATGTATTGATATTCCAAATGTGAGTGGGTTTCAGGGAAAATATTAATTAAACCATCATGGATATAGGGAAATGTGAGATGGAAGAAACCATTGGCACAGGTTTGGGAAATGGGACCTATCCATTTTACAGATGGGAAAACAGACTCCCATGACCACCCCCCCGCTGGTGGACTGAAGCTCTTTCTCCAGGAGGGGAGGAGAGGTGGGGGGCAGAAAATATTCCATCCTGTCCACCCCCTTCCTAATCTGTGAACAGGAGTCTCCCCCAGCCTCCTCACCCTCAGCTAATGAGAAGATGATGCTCTATGATGATTTCCAGGAAACAGCATCCCAGGCAGAGGGCACAGCTCATGCAGAGGCCCTGGGGCAGAACCTGCCGGCCATGATGGAGGAACAGTGAGGAGACCCGTGTGGCTGGAGCAGAGTGAGCGAGGGGGAGAGAGGGAAGAGGGGAGGCCAAGGAGGGGATGCAGCACGTCGCAGGGCCTTGGGAACTATGGGGAAGGACTTAGGCTTTTACCCCTAGGGAGGTGGGAGCTCTGGAGGGCCTTGGGCAGAGGAGGGCGGGACCTGACTTGGGTGCTCATGGCATCCTCTGGTGGCCGCTGGGAGAATGCACTGCAGGGGAGGGCAATGATTGAAGGGAGACAGTCCAGCTCTGTCTCTCACTAGCTGTGTGTCCCCAGGCAAGGGAATTCCCTCTCTGTGGGCTCAGTTTTCTTATCTGATAAAGAAGGACCTTAACAACACCTTCCTCCAGGGGCCGTGGCAGGGACTCAGATAATGTGCAGAAGGTGCTTGTTGCCCCAGATTCTGGCCGGGCGTGGGGCTGCTGAGTTATTATTTTATGGTGTCAGGGTTCTGCTCACACACCTCCCCAAGGTGGGATGATGAGGTCAGCTGCACCCCCAGCTCAGGCCCCGATGAAGTCACTTAGTCAGAGGGGTGGGTGTGACGACAGCGATAAAAATAGATTTCCCACCTGTGCCCTGTGCCTCCAGGAGAGGTGAGGATGAGCAAACAATGGGAACATCACACATCCCAGGCTGTCAGGCGCGAATCCCAGCACACCTCGCTGCCCAGGAGCTCCCTCCTGCAGGAAGCCCTCCCGGATTGCCTTGACCCTTTGGGGTTTTGCAGACAGCTGTTGGGGGAGGATCTCAGTGAAATAGTGAGGACCCCAGAGAGGCTGGCCAGACCAAGCTATGAGAGGGAAAGATAGTCAGAGAGGACAGCCGAAGTGCCCCAAGGGTGAAGGAAAGTGCTAAGCTGGAGAGGAAGGCAGGCAGGCGTGGGTCTGAATTCTGCCTCAGACTCTCGCTTGCTTTGTGACTCTGGAGAAGTCTTTTCTGGGCTCCATTTTCTTGGCCACAAAGTGGAGAAACAAGTCTCCTTAAGGTGCTTAACAAGTATTTAGTAAGCACCAGGGACACAGCAGTGAGCGAGGTAGAACCAATCCCGGGGCCTCCCAGGCCCATGGGGGAGATGGACGTGTCATGGTGTTGCTAGAATACAGGCTGATCATGGATTTGGTGAAGGGCGCCCGGGGCTCTGAGAACCCCAGAGGAGGCCCTGATTCAGCTTGGGGAGGGGGCGGTGGATCAGGGAGCAACTGCCTTCTCAGATGACCCCTGGGGAGTGAATGGTTCTCCAGGAAGGGAAGGCAAAGAGGTAAGGAAGAGGGGCTGGCGGCAGGCTCAGCCCGGACAAAGGTCTGGAGGGGAGCGGGAAGATGTGAGAGGAGCTCTGGGTGACGGGGTTCTGGAATGCACCACTCCCTGGAGGAGAGCGCCCGATGCGATTGTCCGGGGTCATTGGGCAGATTACACAAGAAAGCCCTCCCAAAGAGCCTGGCTCACAGCAGCAGTCCCACTTTCTAGACTGTGAGCGGGCCAAGGACAGGGACTGTCCTCAGCTGCACCCCCCGCCAGCACAGCGCCTAGCACACGGTGGGTGCTCATTTTCCAGATGACAAAATTGCGGCTCAGAGAGTGCAAGTCATTTGTCTAGAGGAATGCAACAGGCAACTGGCAGAGCAGGGATTTGAACCCATCTAGCAAAGTTTTATTGTCTGAATAAGTGATTATGGATTCATAGGGCTCTACATCCACTGGAACTCCTTTGTGGCTGCCTTTTGAGTTGGGACTGGGACTCGGGTCTGATTGTCATAGTCCCTGTGGATCCTCTGACTCAAATTCCATCTCTCCCCTGCCCAGCAGCTCCAACCAACCCAGTCATTATGAGCTAATTGCTGTTTTCATACCTCTGAGCCTTTGCCTGTGGTATTCCCTGTTTCTGAAACACTCTCCTTCTTGTTGCCAAACTACTTTCTCCTGGCAAACTCCTATTCAACCATCAAAACCCAATGTCCCTCCTCCATGTAGCTTACTGGGACCCTCACAGGTAAACTCCTTCTCCCTTCTGCTCCCTGAGGTCTGGGACCTCCCTTTGCCGGGAGCATCTGTGTAGAGCTCTGTTTCCCCAAGATTTGAGGCCCGGCTCTGGAGGATGAGGCTGTACTGGGTCCCTGATCTCCCAGCACAAAGCTGGGCACTCGAAGGGATGGGGAGCGGTTTTTAGGTTTTTATTCTGGAGGTCTGTGAAGCCTTGGAACTTCCTTCCTGACTCATAGCCCCTGCCCTCCTCACACATAACCCCTGCATACCTGCTGTGAAGGGCTATGGAGGAGATGTCCTTGCTGGATCCACAGGTACCAGAAGCTGGAAAGTCTGGGGACTTCGGGCACAGCCTGATCAAAGAGCCTCGGGACTCACTCTCCATCTATGACTCAGCTCTGCTGCTGTCCCCCCATTGCCTTCTGGGTCGAGAGGACCCGCCTGTCAAATTGGCCCTTGGCAGATCCGAGCTGGTGTTTCCCATCTCTGGACTCCTTTCCTGTAATTCCAAATCAAGTCTCAGGGCTGGCTCCCCTTGGCTCACACTGAGTCACGTACGGTAGCAGGTATTCTCGGGGGCCCCTATCTCGTGGCTCTCGCAAACACTTGCACTGCTCTGCATGGGCGCGTTCTCTCTGCCCGGAGCCCACGTTCCTGGGAGCAGCCCTCAGCCAATCTGCTCGAGAGTTGGAGGAACACCCCAGCTCCCTCGCTCGTGGGCTGGAACAATGCAGGGGCGTAGTCTACACTGTCTCCCCGAGGTCCTCAGCAAGCCTGAGCCTCAGGTGCCTTAGGCGGCAGCTGCCCTGCCCGCGACACACCACATCCTGGCCGCCTTCCCTTCCTGGCTAGCTCTCCGCCCTCCTCCCGGTGCGAAGCAGACCTCCAGGCAAGGCTTTGCCTGCAAATAGTTCATCCGGGAGGTTGCAGTGGTTTTAAAATATGCCCACAAATCCTGCGACACTCCTCCTTTCAAAAAGTGAAGTCTAATTCCCCTCCTCTGGCATGTGGGCTGGACGGAGTGACTCACTTTTAACAAACAGGATATGGCAGAAGTGACAGCGTGTGACTTCTGAGATGGAAACGTACAGGCCCATGGCTTCCTCCTTGCTCTCTCGCGCTCTCTCCCAAGCTCAACGCCCATTCTGGGGAAGGCCAGCCACCATGTTGGAAGGACACTCAAGCAGCCCCTGGGGATGCCCACGTGGCAAAGGGCTGAGCCCCCACCCACACCCCCAACAGCCACGCGTGGGAGCCAGCTTGGAAGCACAGAGCAGACATGGATGGGTACACGCCCGCCAGCCACCCAATCAGCTCACGCGGACACCGGCCCCTCCAGCCTCGTACACGCACCGTAGGAGAGATGTTCAGGAGCACCTGGCATTGGAAAGGTTAGGTAAAGGGAAACTGCCAGGGACAGCAGTGGGGATAGAATAGCATCCTTTCCCTGAGCATCAAGAGGAGTTTTCTATCCCACTCTGGTGCCTCCCACCCCCACCTCTCTGGCCCCCTTCACCCAGGCCACTGTCTCTTGGCCCCAGAGGAATGCCAGGCGTGAGGAGGCTGCAGACCCCCCACCTGCCATGCCAAGGGCTCTGGACACATCATCTTTCCTTCCACTGGATCGTTGCACACACCATGGTCTGCCTCACCACAGGACCTTTGCACATTCCCCCCCCCCCGCCCCGGAACTCTCCTCCTGCTTCACCTCCCCTCGCCGAAGTTCACACATCTGATAAATCTCAGCTTTAATGTTACCTTCCCTCAACACCTATCTCCTCATCTCCACCCACGTCAGCTCTCCCTGCCAAAAGCCCTTGCAATTCCTCGTTCTTCATCTTTTTTCTCTCCCTTTTGACATAATTTTAGATTTACAGAAAAGTCACAAAGACAGCACAAAGAGCTCTCTGCTCTTCACCCAGCTTCCCCTAATGTTAGAACCTTACACAACCACAGTACGTCTGTCCAAATTAAGAAACCAATCCCAGGCACGATCTTGAACTAAAACTCCAAACCTCATCGAGATTTCTCCCGTTTGCCCACTAATGCCCCTTTTTCCATTTCAGGGTCCAGCACGGGACCCTGCACGGCCCAAGCCGTCACTGCATCATTATAATTTGTAAATGATTGCATCGGTCCTCTTTCGTGCCCCCCTGGAGAGTCAGCTCCATGAAAGTGGCGAATTTTGTCCGTTTTGCTCCCTGGTGGGACCAAGCATGTTTTCAGTAAACCTCTGTGGAATGCATGAAGGCACTGGGGGGTGCATGGGGCGGGAGAGGCCGGAGCCCTGACTTCTCCGCTGGGGTTCCGTGGACACCTGGTGACTTTCTATAGGGTATGGTAACAGTCCACCTGGGTTGACCCAGCCAATCCGCCAATTCTGCACAATTCAGTGTGGGAGGGACGTCAATAGCCCCAGCTGATGGAGAGAAGGAATAGACTGACAGACAGACGGAGTCCCTCGGCGCGAGCCTGAAATGGTGCTGGGTGTGTGTGACTCAGGAGAGAACCCGCTCCTTCACGGAGCCGTCTTGCCACTAAGTTGAGGAGCGCGAGGTGGGTTCTGCCGGCAGAGAGGCTGGAGGAGACAAAGGTGTGGTACTGCCTCCTTGAGAACCTAGGAGAAGACTTTGTCGGGGGCGGGGAGGGGAGGTCAGGCACAGGGCACCCCGGGTGGATCTGGGGGAGCCTGTTACAGCAGCTGAAGATTTTGGAGCAGGCACTGATCTGAGCAAGGGGCTGGGACCTTGGGAGTTTCTCAGCCTCTCCCCAAGCTGGGTCAGTCTGGGCCCTGGGGGAGGGCAGCTCCTTTGTGGGGGGGGGTGTGTGACACAGCCCTGTAGGGAAGCAGGTGGCCTGAGGGGACCTGCCTGGAGAGACAAGGCTGTGGGATCCCCAGGGCCTGGGGCCGGGGTGGGGGAAGTCACAGCCAAATCTGGCTCAACATCAACTGTGTCCCCAACTCTGACCTTGACCCTTCTTTGCCTTTAACTTGTCCTCAACTCCGGCCATCTCCCCAAATAGCTGGTTTCCATATCTTCCCAATGACCCCCCACAACTGCCTCCACCCCCACTATCTCTCCCAGGGAAAGGCTACTCAGCAGGTCCCCCACACCCTGGCTCTGCCTGCTGTCTACCCTTCTCAGAATGCCCAACATCTCCTACTCCACCCTATGGGGTAAAATTGGGGCAGGGCATCACAGGGTACCCCCTCTTTCCTGACACTCCTCCTCCCTGGCCTACCAGCTCCAGTCTTGCCCACTGCTGTCTACCCCATGCTGGCTCCTAGAGGAATTCCCAATACCCTAATCTCTCTCGGGCTCTAATACCCTCCATGGCTCCCCACTGCCCTCAGGATGAAGTCCAGAATTTTATACCTAGACTTTGATGGTCCTGAGAGTCCCTGTGGTCTGATCAGGACACACAGTTTCCTGTCAGCCTCCAGAGCTTCCCAACCTCGGTACCCTTGCTCAGGAGACCTCCCTTTCTGGAGTGCCTTCCCTCCATCCACACATCCGTCCTTTCCACAACGTCCTTATGCCTTCTTCTCATAGCCTGGGAGCTCTGGGCCTGAGCTAAACACCTCCCCCAAACAATAATAGCTGTCCTCATGCTGGGCACTCACAACGGGTTAAGCACTTTCCTGCATCCTCTCTGCCAATCTCTGCAACTGCCCCAAAAGATGGATATCATGGATATGACTCACAGACGAGGAAACAGAGGCTCAGAGAGGACCTATGATTTGCCCACAGTCGGCAAGCCAAGAATAAAAAGGGCCCTCCTTCCCGCCTCTTCCCATGACGAACTCCTGCTCTTTCTCAGCTCAGTTGTCACCTCCCCCTGGAAGCCTCCCTGGATCCCCAGCGGGGTCAGGTGACCAGTGTGGGCTCCCCATCACAGCCGTGTTGTGTCGCTGCTGCCTGGCCTCTGGCGGAGGCGGTCAGGATACGTACGTATGCCGGGGCTCTGCTGAGCAGCCACGCCGTGTCCTCCGAGTTTTACAAAACTCTGAATCTGATGCTGCCACTGCACCCATCTTCCAGATGAAGCCCCCGAGGCTCCGAGAGCTGAAGTTTCCTCCCGCCAGGAACGACGGGGGCGCACGACCCGCAGAGGCAGCAGGGGCTCAGGCCACCCCGTTCGGGACCGCGCGCACCTGCCTGCGCCCGCGTTGGTCTCCGCACCCGCGCGCCTCCCACCCGCGGCGGCTGCGCGGCGGCCACTTGTAAATCGGGCCTCGGCTGCGGCCCAGGCGCTCCTCCGCTCCGCGGCTGCCGCGGGGGTGGCGCGGGCCGCGGGGGCGACGCGGGGGGCGGACTGAAATTGCCGTAGCACCTTCCCGCCCCACCTTCCTTCTGCCGCCGGGTTATTGGGCCGCGTGACTCTGACCCTAGGCTGAGCCCGTGACCCGGGATGAAGGCTGCCCCCCACGCTCAGTGCCGTCGGGAAGGGTCCCTGAGACCTCCAGGCCAGGGCCGCGGTGCGGGCACCCGCAAGGTTCGCCCCCCCCTCCCGTGCCCTCCTGGGCCTGCGCACCCCCGTGGGAGGGGTCGGGCCGGGCGAGGCGCTAGGCCTACGGGCTGGGGGCACGGATGGATCGCGGCACGTGGGAGTTAGCCTGGGCTTGGGGCGTGGGAGGGGGGGTTCTGGCCCCCGGTGTCTGGTTTCCCAAGGCGCCCGGAGTTGGTGGGGAAGCCGCCAGGGGGGCGAGGAGGGCCTCCCCGAGGCTCTAGGAGCACAGGCTTCCCTCACTCATCCCCCGAGCCCCACCACCGTGGTCCCATTGCGCAGACGCAAGACAGAGACGCAGGGAAGTGGGTCGCTTGTTCTGGGTCACACAGCCCAGCGGAGTGTGAGGCCTGATCTCGGGGTGCAGGTGATGCTGGATGCGTCTAGGGTGACTTGGACCTGGGGACCCTGCCTTGCACGCAGATGTCTCGCGCCCCGGCCACCCATTCCCGGGAAAGAAAAGGCGCGGCGGCCCGGGCTGCGCGCCGAACACGCCCCCTGCCGGGCACGGCCGGAATCCGCGCAACCAAGACCCCGCTCGGGACGGAGTCCTCGTCCCCGCTGAGCCCCCACTCCCGCTGGAGCCCCGAGCTCCAGGCCGAGCTCCGACACCCACTGAGCGCCCCCGGTCCCGGCTGAGCCCCCAGCCCTGGATGTAGCCCTTTATCCCGGGCTGAGCCCCAATTCCGAGTTGAGTCCCTGACCCCAGATAGAGACCCTGTTCTATTCTTTACTGTTCAGCCCCCTGCCCGGCTGGGGAGACCTCAGGGATGTTGGGGTCACCCAGAGGAGCTGTACACATTACAGACAATTCAGACTGCCCTAGGTTCTGATCCCACTTCCGCCACGACCTGGGTCAGGTCACTTGCTTCCTCTGAGCCTCAATTTCATCATCTGTGAAATGGGACTCTTGTATAGAAGGGTTGCTTTGAGGTTTTGGTGAGTTAATCTATGTAAAGTGCCAATGGTGACTAGCACATAAGAAGTCCTCAATGGGGGCATCTGGGTGGCTCAGTTAGTTAAGCGTCTGACTTCCGTTCGGGTCATGATCTTGGGGCCCTGGGGTGGAGTCCCAAGTGGGGCTCCCTGCTGAATGGGGAGTCAGTCGGCTTCCCCTCTCCCTCTGTCCCTCTCTCTGCCCCTCCCCCTGCTCATCTTCTCTGTCTCTCTTCCTCTCTCCTTCTCAAATGAATAAATAAAATCTTTTTAAAAAAACTAATCAATAAAAACCAGTTCCAATAATGTTATTACCAGGTGTGCTGCTGGGCACTTGAAAAAAAATAGCTTTGGGGTGCCTGGCTGGCTCAGTGGGTAGAGTGTGCAACTCTTGATCTTGGGGTTGTGAGTTTGAGTCGCACTTTGGGTGTAGAGATTACTTAAAAATAAAATCTCTTTTAAAAGTTTAAAGGGGCACGTGGGTGGTTCAGTCGGTTAAGCATCAGACTTTTGGTCTCAGCTCAGGTCTTGATCTCAGGGTCGTGAATTCGCCCGCATTGGGTTCTGCGCTGGGCATGGAGCCTACTTTAAAAAAAGAAAATTAAAATAAAATAAACCCAGCTTTATAAAAAAAATGCATAATTCATACACCACACAATCCACCCATTTAAAACATACAATTCAGCCATTTTGGTATATTACATTATCCATTTTCTAAAATTGTGGTAAATATACAACAATGTTTACCATCATAACCATTTTTATTTTTATTTTTATTTTTATTTATTTTTATTTTTTTTAAAGATTTTATTTATTTATTTGAGAGAGAGAGAATGAGAGACAGAGAGCATGAGAGGGAGGAGGGTCAGAGGGAGAAGCAGACTCCCTGCCAAGCAGGGAGCCCGATGCGGGACTCGATCCCGGGACTCCAGGATCATGACCTGAGCCGAAGGCAGTCGCTTAACCAACTGAGCCACCCAGGCGCCCCATCATAACCATTTTTAAGTGTACAATTCAGGGGGCATTAAGCACACTAACATTGTTGCAACCACTCTCACCATCCATCTCCAGAAATTCTCCATCATCAACACAATTCTGTCTGCATTAAGCACTAACTAACCATTCCTCTCTCCCCAGGCCCCTGGTCACCTCTCTTTCACTTTCTGTCTCTATGGATTCCCCTCAAGGAAGTGGAATCTGACAATACTTGTCCTCTTATGACTGGCATCTTAAGCTTATGTTTTCAAGGTTCACCCAGGTGGCATGAATCAGAACTTCCTCCCTTTTATGGCTGAATAATATCCCAATGTCTGGATGGACCACGTTTTGTTTATCTGTTCATCTGTTGATGGACATTCTGGTTCTTCCCCCCTTTTGGCTGCTGTGGGTAACGCTGATATGGACATTGTGCAAATATCTGTCCAAGTCCCTGCTTTCAACCTCTTCGGGTTGATACCTAGGAGGGGGATTGCTGGGTCGCATGGTAATTTCTCTTTTTGAGGACCCACCAAACTTTTCCACAGTGGCTGCAGCTTTTTAAGATCCCACCAACAATGTACAAGTGGTCTAACTTCTTCGCATCCCTGTGGGCACTTTTTATTTGTCCTCTTTGGGGACCAGTAGGCCTTCCTATTCCCATGTCACAGATTCAGACAACTGAGGCTCAGAGAGGTGAACACATGCGTGGAGATCAGGGAAAAGCTGGGTTTGAACCCACCTGGGTCTCACTCTACCCACGCCCACCCTGTGCTCACGGAAAGAGTTTGCTGTGGTTTGATGAGATGCTAAAAACAATTTGCTCCATTAGCTACCCTGACCCAAAGAAGGGGTCCTCACAGTTTGGGGCGGAGCCATAAAGAGATGGATCTCTAGCAGTGGGTCTCAATGGGGTGATTCTGCCCCCTAGGGGACACTTGGCAATGATTAGAGACAATTTTAATTGTTGGGACCTGGAGGTGGGGGGCTGCTGGCATCCAGTGGGTGGGGGCCAGGGATGCTGCTCAACACCCCCCAGGGCCCAGGCTGCCCCCCACAGCAGGAATGCAGCACCTGGTTGCCAATCGTGCAGAGGATGAGCAGCCCTGGACTAGGGGAGGACAGGACCTGGCTGAGGGCAAGAGGATGTGGGACCAGCACTCCTTGGTTTGAATCCTGGCCCTGCCACCTATGTCTGTGTGTCCTCAGCCAAGTCACTGCCCCTCTTTGGGCCTCAGTTTCCCTCTCCGAAATGGTATAAAGAGATATTTCATTTATTTTTGCCTCGGGAGCAGAACCCTGGGCTGGGGCTGTGTGTGTCCCGTGTGCACACAGCAGGAACTCCACAAACGCTTGTCTGGTCTGCTCTGGCCTCCCCTGGCCCTAGCTAAAACTGGGACCCAGAGCTGGGCTGCAGGGAGGAAACCGAGCAGCAGGGGAGCTGGGAGCCGCTCCTGGGCCCAGTTCCCAGGACTCACAGCTGCATCCTCCTGTGGGGGGGCCCCAGCTGGCCCAGCCAGCTCACCCACTGGCGGCCAGGAGGCTCCTGCGTGTTCTGTCGCCTCCTTCCCACGGAAATCGAGGCTGGATCTGGGAGTCCCCTGGTGGGGTTACCAGGGTCCGTCCACCCAGCGACTGCCTCAAACCTCACCTGAGAATGTACCTGAGCCCAGGGAGATTCATCTTCAACCTTGCGTCAGATTCAGCCCATTTGGGGCTACAGGACTCTGCATATTTTAAGGGACTCTCAGGTGATTCTGATATAAAGGGTTCCTAGGGGCTGTACTTTAAGAAACATGCTTCGGCACCAATTCCTGTCACCCAGGTGGGTAAAGTGAGTCCCCGAGGGAGGAAGGGGCTTGCCCAGGGCCAGAGTTGATCTGTTTTTCTTTTGGGCTCTCTCAATCTCTTTCTCCCTGCCCCCTCCTCACCGGGTCTCAGTTTTTGACTCTGGATCTCCTTCCTCTCCTTTCTTTGGCTCACGCCCCCCCTCCCTCCGCCCCCCAACATCGCATCCGGCCCGTTTCACGATTCCGGAGGAATCTCCCGGGGCCGTTTGGCCCCGCCCCAGACCCCGCCCCCTCCAGATGACTTGCTTTCATTGGCCTCTTCGTACACCGCCCGCACTGCCATTGGCTAATCCCACGCTTTCGGCCCGCCCCCTCCTCAAGCCCCTCTTGGGTCCTTTCCGCGCGGGCGGGGGCGGGCCCGCGTCGGGGGGCGTGGTGATTAGAGGGCGTGGCCGAACTTCCCGCCCCCCTCCCCCCCCGCCCCGTCCAGTCCCGTCTCAGTCCTCCCGCGCGAGTCCCGCGGAAGCCGCAACTGCTCCTCGGAGGCGGCTGTACGGATTCCCGACGGTCGGACCAACGGACAGGCCCCGGAGAGCAGGTGAGGGAGTGATGCCCGGGCGCCTCCGCTTCTCGGCGCACCTCGGGGGCCACCTGGACGCCCTGTCTCTCTCGCCCCCCGTGCCGTCCGTATTCCTGCCTGAGTTTCCCTCTGTTTCTCCCTTTCCCTCTGTGTCCCCGTCACTCTCCTGCTGTATGGGTTAGGGGAAGACAGATTGGGTCTGAACTGCCCTCCCAAGCGTGGAGTTGTGCTCTGGGACCAGCGTCCCCCCACCCCCATGGGGACTCGGATGGACTCTGCCCCTTTCACCGAGCAGGGTGCCAGGTGCTAGGGCCGGATTCCCAGATTCCAAAGTCGGGAGGGCATTCCAGGTGGTGGGCAGCCTGGCCAAAGGTGTGGTGATGGGAATGTGTGTGGCTTCTGGCTAGTCCAGGCGGCAGGAAGAGCCATGGCCAGGCCCACCCAGACTGGCCACCTGGGAGCTCGCCAGTGGCCGGAAGCCTTGGCCTCAGTTTTGTCAGCTATGAATTGGGACTGTAGCTGCCTAGGTAATTGGCAGGTGACCTGACCTAGATCTGCGTGCATCACCACCTCCTCTATCCTGGGGGGCTCCCTGAGGAGGGGCAGCCCCGGCTGTAAACAGACCTCCAAGGTTGCTTCCTTAGCATATCTGAGCCCCGCCAGGGGAGTTGAATGCCCTGGGGGGGCCACAGCTGAGTGAGGGCAGTTCAGGCTAGTGGTTGTGGAGTTCAGACCCTGGAATCAGACCGTTAGGCTCCTGTTCTGCCACTCACCATGCTACCCAAAACAAGTGATTGAATTCTCTGAGCCTCAGTTTCCTGTCTGTAGAATGGGAAGGGACAGAACTCCCTGGGGGAGAGGGCTGCTTCCAGGTTAAATGCAGGAATGTGGGCCTTGCCTGTCTCTGGCCCTCCCTCTCTCCCCTTCATTCACTCTGCTCCAGCCATACCGGCCCTCCAACACGCCAGACATGGTCCTGCCCCAGGGCCTCTGCATGGGCTGTTCCTTCAGCTGCCATGCCAGGTCCATGGGCAACGACTTTGAAACATAACAAGTTGCCTAGATGGGCTGGGCCAAGGGACTGCCAGGCAAGGGCTGGGCAGCTGGGAGGAGCAGAGAGAGGCCGACCCAGAGACGCGGTACCTATGGAAACCGGAACAAAGAGTTGTCACCCCAGCCACACAAACACCTGGGCTGTGCTTCTCCCACTTGCAGGCCTGGTGGCCTGGGAAGCTGGTAGTAGGTGAGTGCCCAGACTACAGGGGGGCTGCCAGTGGGGGGCTTGAGCCCCTCCCTGATGAGGGTGGGAGGTCCCTAAGCAAATAGACGAGTCCAACAGGTGCAGTTTGGGAGGCCTATGGTGTCCCCTCCTGCTGTGTGGCCTTGGGCAGGTCAGATGCTCTCTGAACCTGTTTCCCATCTGAGGCCTGGATAGGACAGAGGACTTTCAGTTGCTTGGTGATCTGATGTGGTGGGTTTAAGAGGCTTCAGTGTCCCTGTCTGTCAAATGGGGCCAGGAGAGGGTGCCTGAGGACAAAGCTCCAGTTGTTGTGGCGGAAATGTCCCCGCCCAGAGGCAGATGCTGAATAATGGCTGAGGCTTGTCCTGGTACAGCCCCAGGTGTTAGAGACATGGGGGGGGGGGTGTCCACAGCCCCAGGTGTTAGAGACATGGGGAGGGGGTGTCCACAGCCCCAGGTGTTAGAGACATGGGGAGGGGAGGCGTCCACAGCCCCAGGTATTAGAGACGTAGAGGGGGGGGTCCACAACCCCCAATGTTAGAGACCTAGAGGTGGGGGTCCACAGCCCCAGGTGTTAGAGACATAGAGGAGGAGGGGGTCCACAGCCCCAGGTGTTAGAAATGTAGAGGCAGGGGAGGGGGGTCCTGGAGATGGGCAGGCCTGGGCCAGTTACACAACACGTGACCCTCCCCTGGGCACCCCTCACCCCCACCCCGCCACCACGACACAACTCCCTGGGCTCCCCCACCTGAGCTTTCCTGGAAGCTCCCCTGGCTGAGTCCTTGGGATCCTCTAAGACTTTGTTCTCCAGGCCTCAACATCCACTTCTGTCCAGTGGGGTAGTGGAAGTTGGGGAGCATTTACCTGGGGGAGCCCCCACTCCAGAGGAGCTCGCGCGGCACTACTACGTGGCCTTGGGCTCTATCTCTCTCTGGGCCTCAGTTTCCCTGGCTGGACAGTGGGGCCTTTGGATGAGCTCTCAGACTCCATGCTCCTCTGGTGCTGGGAGGTCATTTATTCACTCAACAGGTTCTGAGGCCCTACTGTGAACCAAGGCCTGGTGCTGGGCACCTCCGACACAGCACTGACCAAGGCCGAGCCACTGCCCTCCCTCACTTGGCTCACAGATTGGACTTGGGAAACACAGGTGGTCATCCAGAAATCTCATTATGCTTAATTGTAACTGCATGAAGATGATGGAGAGACAGATGGATGTGGAAGTTAGTTTAGATGGGGGACCTGGGAGGGACTCCTGAGGAGGTGACATTTGAGCTGAGGCCTGAATGACAAGAAAAAAATAGCAGTGTGGAGACCTGGGAAGGGCATTCCGGTCAGAGGACACAGCCCATGCAAAGGCCCTGGGGCAGGCCCGGGCCTGGAGTTTCGGAGGAACGGTGAGGAGACCCATGTGACTGGAACAGAGTGAGTGAGGGGAAGAGAGTGAGGGGATGAGGGTGGGGGCAGGTCATACATGGTCCTGTGGGCTATGGGAAGAATTTGGGCTTTTACCCCAGAAAGGGGAGCAGTGGAGGGCTGTGGGCAGATTCCTGACTCAGGTGCTTACTGGCGCCCTCTGGTGGCCTCTTTGGGGAGGACGATGAGGAAGTGTGAGAGCCTGAGCCCGGGAGAAGGGCTCAGGGCTCAGGGGACTAGGACTCAGGCAGTGGAGAGGGGAGAGGTGGGCGGAGCTGGGACTCACCTAGGGGCTGCATCCACATTGCTGCCACATGACCCCGAAGCCTCGAACATCTTTTGCTTGGCCTCAGCCTGGCCTGATCTTTTCTGTAGGGGGTGGCCTGTGCTCTCCCAACATTCCTGCTTGGCGCCCAAGCTCTGCTTCAGTGGGAGTCTGACCATAGTTGGCAGGGTCCCAGCTCCCCCTGATGCCCGGCAGGTGGCCAGACCCGGCTCCGGCTCTGGAGAACCCCGTTTGAGAACCACTGAGGCCCCCAAGCCTCTCCGACAAGCAGATTCCTCTCTTCCTTTTGCCATATCCAAATTGGGCACCGACTGTGAGGTCCGAGCGGTGGCTGATTAAAAACCCGACGCCGTGGGGGCCCTGCTGTTGGCAGAGGGTCTCGTGTGGGAACAAGGACAGAGGGGGCATTTGCTGCTGTGGATGGAGGCCTGGGGCCCCTGAGGCCACCCTGGGCCACTGCAGCCAGGGCTCAGAGAGGTGGTGAGATAGAGTGGCTGGCCCGGCCCTGCTGTGCTGGTCCATCAATTATTGACACCTTTTGTGTAGGACATGAAGAATTCATGCGGTGGGGACGGGCTGCCCATGGACCCGGGGCCTGCTGTCACCGGCTCAGCCCGGCTCATGAGAGCCCCAGGCTGTCTCATCAGCAATCTTCACGGCTGGGTTGTTAAACACAGCTATTATTAAAAATGACAGAGTATGAACTTACATATATTTAAAACTAGGGTATAGAATATTATTTGGCCATAAAAAGGAGTGAAGCGTTGACATGTGCTGCCCCGCGGACGGACCCCACGCCCACGACGCTCAGGGAGGGAACCAGACACAGAAGGCCACACGGGGTGAGTCCATGTGTGTGACACGCACAGAATAGGCTCTTCCACGGACGGGAAGGGGGCTCGTGGGGGCCAGGGTCTGCAGGAGGGGACTGCTGATGGGGACGGGGTTGCTTTTTGGGGTGATGGAATGTTCCAGAACTAGATAAGGGCACTAGTTGCACAACTCTGTGAATATATAAAAACCACTGAGTTGTACACTTTAAAAGGACAAATTTTTTGGTGTGTGAATCATATGTTGATAAATCTCATAAAAAAGCAAAGGTCATAAATAGTCAAAAATTGTGACTTCCTAATTATTCTACCGTATTTGACTAAAATCTGTACTCTTGAGGTCATTTTCATCTATTGGATGTGGTTGGTGGAAATGGTGAGCAGCTCTTCCCAGCTCCACCTTCGCTGACATCAAGTTGGAAGCTTGAAATTGGCCGTGGTGGGAGCACGTACACCGTGGAAATTGGCAACTACTACACATCGGGGTTTGATTTATTGTTCTGTTGATTGTCTAGACCAGGGGTTGGCAAACTTTTTCTATGAAGGGCCCGAGGATAAATATTTTCAGCTCTGTAAGCCATGCACGTCTCTGTCCTGTGTACCCAAGCCTGCCGTTATAGCGCAGAAGTGGTCATAGACGGTATGCAAGTGAATGGCTGTGGCGGTGTGCCAATAAAACTTTATTTACAAAAACGGGCAGTGGGCCAGGGTTCGCCAACTCCTGGTAGAACTCAAGAAAGTGATGAAGAGAATGCCAATGATGAGAATTAAACTCAACAGTGTGTCGGGTCCACAGCGGTTTCCTTGTGAAAAGCACAAGAGTGTGGAGGAGGCGTTCTCCCGCCCCCAGACACCTGCCATCGGGCTCGGCACCGACGTCGCTCTCGTTGCTGATGAACACAGTTCTCGTTCTCCTTGTTTCTCGTTAGTCTGGCTTGTTCCCGTAAAGGAGAATGTCAGATGACGTCCGTGCCCAGAACTGCACGTGTTTGTCAACCACGTGTGTAGGCCCGTGACCCATCCTGGTTTGGCGAAACTTACCAGGAGCATTTAGCGGAAAGCGATTTGGCTGTGGGGACTCGACACGGGGTTGTGGTGTGCTCAGCCCCGGTGGGATGGGGGAGGGCCAGGAGGGGTCTCCCCACCCCCACCTCCAGGGCCTCCCAACAAAAAGGGCCTGGGCAGCTTTGCAACATCATTTCCCGCCCGCATTAACCTGTGCCTCGATTTGCATTCAGTGATCAATTAGTCATTCAACAATCCTCTAGTTAGGATCCACTGCGTGCCCAGGACTGGGTACTGGTTACTGGGGACCCCGCTAGGACTAAGACAGACCCATTGTCCGCCTTCACGGCCTCGAGCCTGGCATAGGAAGCCTAAGTCATGAACCAACACAATGAATTGTCACAAATAAACGGGGTGAGGTGGAGGAGACCAGGGGTGAATGATTTGGGTTGTCAGGGAAAGCCTTTCTGAGCAGGGGGACCATTATGCTGAGAACGCCCCCTGCTCCCGACCCCTGGCAGAGGTACAGTGCATGCAGCGAGGGGATGGGTGAGGCTGGAGCCCACTGAGCAACGGAGAGACTGATGGAGGGGGTTGTGGCTGTAATGGGGGAGAGATTGGCTCGGCTCCCGAGTTTGGGAACTGAAGGGACTGGAAAGAACAGGGTCCGCTGGGAGGGTGCCGTTCACTGATGTGTGCCCTTCACCTCTCAGGGGAGGCTCAGGGACAGTCCTGCCTCCTGTCTTTGCCTCTGCAGGTAAAGGATGTTAGAGCAGCCCAGAGGTTTGAGGTCAGGGTCCGTGGCCAGTTTTCAGGGCGTTTGGGAGCTGGAGTGTCCAAACTGGGATGAGGACAAAGTTCCGAGTCCAAAAGACAAAGTGGGGTTGACAGAGGAAGTGTGGACTGGGCTCCACAGTTCTGGGGAAGAATGTGGGGGGCAGAGCAAGCATCAACAGAGCCAAGGACTCTGTACCTGGACACCCATTTCACAGATGGGAAAGCTGTCCCCAAGGGCATGGGGCCTGTCTGGGGTCCCTGTGGGGAGATAGCAGGGCAGTGGGAGGACCCGGACAGTGGCCTTCACTCTCCTCACTGCTCTTCTAACACAGGCACAGTCCTGCCCCAGGGCCTTTGCACCAGCTGTTTCCTCTGCCTGGCTCACCTTTCCCCCAGACCTTGTCTTTCCAGTCCCAGCTTTGGCAGCTCCACCTCAGAGAGGCCTTCCTGACCATCCTGGCCAAGGTCACCTGCTGTCCCTGGCTGTCACTCCCCCCTCCTCCTTGGCTCTTATCTCTCCCTGAAATTATCCTGTTTGTTTTTGTGTTCACTGATTTCTGGTGTCTCCTCCTTCCAGCAAGGAAGATGCCTCTTAGGGGACTATTTTGGAAATTTGGAGGGCTTTCTTTTTGCTTGTGATGATAACAGGATGTTCTGGCATTGGGGGGCAGGGAGCAGGGACACTAGGCATCCAGCCATGTGCCTTGAGTAGCCCCCTGGCACCCACAACTTCCTAACATCCTGCCAGAAACAAACCGTTGAGTGGGGTTTTGCACGGTTTTAATACCCAGTGACTGTTCCCAAAATGCAACTCCTGTGTAAATTGAGGGAGAGGTGGAGCTCTTTTAGACAGGAATCTGTAGCTACAGGTTCACTGCCCTATGCCCCATATGCAGATCTCTAGGAGATGCGCTCCATCCTCCAGTGCGGTAGGCTTGTGCTGCTAAGGCGGGAAATTCTTTTTGATCAACCATGTATTATTAGGCACCTACTATGTGCCTGGCACCTACTATGTGCCTGGCAAGGTGGAAGTGATTTACAAATCTCAGCTTGTGTGATCCTTTTATTTCTGTTTGTACTACAGCATGGGCCAAATCCTGACTTTTTAAATGTTAAATTTATTTAACATTTTAAATATGAGGCATAAAAAAATGAGGCATAAAACATATATAGTAAGGGGCAGAGAGGTATAAAATATATACACTTAATATATATAGTAAGTGTTCAGCTTGATAAGATATAACCCGAATACCATAAAATTCACTGCTTTAAAGTGTTCAACTTCCAGGGGCGCCTGGGTGGCTCAGTCGGTTAAGCGACTGCCTTCGGCTCAGGTCATGATCCTGGAGTCCAGGGATCGAGTCCCGCATCGGGCTCCCTGCTCGGCGGGGAGTCTGCTTCTCCCTCTGACCCTCCCGCCCATCATGTGCTCTCTGCTCTCTCTCCCTCATTCTCTCAAATAAATAAATAAAATCTTTAAAAAAAATAATGAAGTGTTCAACTTCCAGAACATTCCCTCTCTCCAAAAAGAAACCCCATCCCCATCAATAGTCACGCCCCGCCCCACACAGTCCGCCTCCGGCCCCCCCGCCCCCACGACCCCCCTTTCCTCTCCGTGGATGAGTCTGTTCTGGCCGTGTCACCCACGTGCACTCACACCCTGTGTGGCTTTCTCTGTCTGGTTCCCTCCCTGAGCGTCTTTCCTGCTGCTTGTTGGCCATTTATGTTTCTTCTTTGGAGAAAGATTAGAATTTTTTTTTATCGAGATTATAAATTCACATACCATAAAATTCATCCTTGGAAAGTGTACAATTTGCTGGGTTTTAGCATAATCACAGTTGTACGACCATCTAGCTCGATGGCTTTTTACATTTGTATAGACCCAAATTGAGACACAAAACAAGGGATGTTCCAGATCCCTTCCCCGATCAGTCTGCTTCAGACTACCACCTTTATACCATCTATTTATTTATTTATGTTTTTAAAGATTTAATTTTTTTAAGGATTTTATTTATTTTTGAGAGACAGAGAGGGCACGCATGTGTTGGGGGGAGGGGCAGAGCTAGAGGGAGAAGCAGACTCCCCACTGAGCAGGGAGCCCGATGTGGAGCTCGATCCCAGGACCCCAGGATCATGAACTGAGCAGAAGGTAGACGCCTAACCTACTGAGCCATCCAGGAGCCGCTAAAGGTTTTTAAGTAATCTCTACACCCAACATGGGGCTTAAACTCACAACCCCGATATCAAGCGTCACACACTCTAACTACTGAGCCAGCCAGGCACCCCCTATTTTGTTTTTAAACTGGTGGGTGCAGGTAGACAGTGGTGTCTGTAGATTGCATTTCAGGGAAATGGGGGGACCCAAATTATTTTGTAATAAGGTGGCCTGGGTCTAGAAGGCTGGAATTCCCCCAGAAGGCAGGGACAGGATCTCTTTGGGTCATTCCAGTATCCCCCGTGCTTGGGACACACGTGGTGCTCCATAAATGCTCATTAGCGACTGAATGAGTGTTCTAGCCAAGCCCTCGATCCTTTAGCAGGCTTTTTTAGCTTTGATGATAATGGGACACTCGGGCACTCGGTGGGCAGGGACTAGGGACGCTGACCATCTGGCCCCTGAGCCCCTGGGCAGTTCCTGGGAAGGCCCTGCCCCAGAAAGGCTGACGTGGCACAGCCTGGTCACCTCCTGGCTTGCCCGCCCTCAGACCTGGGTGAGTGTGTAGGAAGGAAGGAAGGCCGGGGTT
This sequence comes from Neomonachus schauinslandi, assembly GCF_002201575.2. Lineage (NCBI taxonomy): Eukaryota > Metazoa > Chordata > Mammalia > Carnivora > Phocidae > Neomonachus > Neomonachus schauinslandi. Next base: position 211,260,815 of record NC_058403.1, on the reverse strand, counting down.
TATTTTCGTCTGTGGCCTGCTCCCCTGGGATGGCAGTCATCTCCTTGTCCGCCTGCTTGGACGGGGGTTTCTGGCAGAACAATGGGTCGGGGAGGAGGGGGTCATGCAGCTGGGCTGGCCCAGGTGTTAGCAGGTCTGGGGGCTGGGAGTTAGGAGGGGTTAGGAGTGTGGAGGCCCAGAGGGAGGCTGCAGCTGCCTTTTCCTTCTGGGCTTAGGAGGGAGGTCCTGCTGGGGGCCCAGCTCCCCTCCGGAACCAACACACTCAACCAGCACTTGCAGATTGGAAGGCCAAGGCCCAGAGAGGGACAGAGCCCCCCCCCCCCCCCCGCCACCTCGCCCCTGGAAGTCACACAGCAACCAAGATAGGCAGCAAGACCTGGGCTCCAGGGCCCTTGGGGTCCAGGCACCTGGGGCTCCTCCCTGGACTCAGGGAAAGTCCTTTCCCTCTCTGAGCCTGTTTGTCCATCTGTAAGCCGGGGAGACTGAACGCAAGGCCTTGGGGGTTCCTTCTCGTTCCTGATGTTTGTGGACATCCTTTCCCTCATGCCTTCAATAAACACTTATGGGGCGCCTGCTGTGTACCAGGCCCTGGGCTGACCACCGGAGGCACCGTCTGAACAAGGGAGCCCCAGCCCCTGCCTGCACTGTCAGGCCAGGGAGACGAACAATGAGATCAAGGTGTGCAAGGCCAGAATGGAGCGTGCCTGGGGGCGCCATTGGAGCCAAGGGGCACCTGGCCCAGCCTGGGACACCCAGGAAGGCTTCCAGGAGGAGGTGACCGCAATGCTGAGACTTGGATGAGCAGTTTACAGGATGAGTAATAGGGAGAGGAGGAGTCCTGGTACAGGGAATGGAATAGAACGTTCTAGAGAAACTGGTGGGGAGGCATCTGGGAGGCACAGGTACTCCCTTCAGCAGCCCGAAGCTGCTGCTGCCCTTTCCCCAGAGAATCTCACAGACAAGTAGGGCTATGCCTTCAGGGACCTGAATGGCGTGGAGCTTGAAAGGCAGAATTCCAGGCAGTGGCATCCAGCCCCTGGCCCAGGGAAAGCTCACAGCCTGGGGGGCACTGGGGTTGGCCACCAGCTTCTGCCCTAGGACAGACTTAGTTCCATCTTCCCCATTTTACAGATGGGGAAACTGAGGCATGGGGCGGTTATGTTGCTTGACTAAACGGTCAGATCCGGGAGCAGGTCCTAAGTCCTGGGGCTGGATTTGTCACTGAAACAGCTCCTGGCCCTTGAAAGCTCGAGGTGATTTGCAGGCACCAACTGGGGAAGGTGGAGAGAGTTAGGCCTGCCGAGGCGGTCAGTTGCTGTGTTGCTGTGTGGCCTAGGGGAAGTGGCTCAGCCTCTCTGAGCCTGTGTAATTTCTTCAGCAAATTGGAAATCAGCCTACTACCTGGCGGAAATGATGAAATGGGTGCACGCTGCCGGCTCAGGGCCCGCCATGTGGTGTCAAGTCAGCAGCACCCCTGCTCTGGCCCAGGCCCGCGTAGCCCCAAAGGCTGGTGACAGGGTGGGGGGCAGGGAAGGCAGTCCTGCAATCCCCGTGCCCACCCTGACCTCTGAGGGCAGGCGAGGGGGCAGCCCAGGGGGTGGGACTTCTCTCGGTGTGAGCTCACACAAAGACGGGCTTTGTGGGGGTTCTGGGGGCTGAGCGGGCACCCACATGGCATTCCTGGTCTGGCCGGCCTGGGGCCAGGATGGGGGTGGATTCTACTAGGGCCTGGGCCAGTGGGTGAGGGCTGGGGGTGGGTCTCAGGCTTGCCTCATTCATTTTTGTGGAGTCTCCAAAGACACAGCGGGTAAGGAAGTGGGCCCCTTGCCTGCCCCGCGGGCTGGGGTGAGGCCGACCAGCTGGGGAGTGAAGGCTGTGGGGGTGGGCAGAGCAGTGTTGGGGGGTGCCTGGGGCACTGCGTGGCCCAGAGGAGGTGCCTCATCGTCAGTTTGCTGGTTCGGGGATGGCTTCCTAGAAGAGGTAGTATCCAAGCTGAGCTGAGGGATGAAACTTCGAGAAGAGGCAGGGACTCAGGGGCCAGGGCTCTGGGGCGATGAACAGGAGTTCACCAGGGAGGATGCGGGCACCCGAATGGGGTGTGGGGCCAGGTCCTAGGAGCTGTGGGAGCTGCCAGCCGGTCCTCAGAAGGCAAGGGTCCCGCCCAGATGTGCAGGTTGGGAAGAACTCTGGTACCGCGGGAAGGAGGTGGTTGGAGGGGCGGCTTCAGAGCTCGGGGCACCTGGCAGTTGGCCGTGGAGACAGGTGTGAGGAACAGACAGAGTCTGCTGTCGGAGGCCTGCTCACTGTGCCCCGAGAGCTGGCCTGCCGCTCCCCTTGGCCACTGTCCCGGCCCTTTCCGGGCGGGAGCTGTCACAAGTCAGCGTTTCCAGATCAGAGGCGTCGCTGGAGCAATGTGTCTCTAGAAACCTCACACGTGCCCCCCCCCCCGCCCCCGCCAGGGCCCCACAGCCCAGGCTACTGTCCACCTGGCTCCTTTCTCGCCCCAGGGCGCCGGGACAGTGAGGCCAGGGAATTGGTAATAACTGGCCTCCTCCACCCTAAACAGCCCAGGGCCTGGGGCCTGGGACCCCCATCCTACTGAACTGCAGGATGGGGGTGGGGAATGACAAGCTGGACTTAGTGGGGGTGGAATCTGCCTGTGGTAACTCGCCTTGAGCCCCTCAGCCCACAGCGAGGATATGGTGGGTCTGGGGGACTGGAGAACATCCTGCCCAGATTTCACCATTATGCATTCCCTCTTTTGACTTTACCCTTCCTTTTTTAAAAATTTTAAAAGATTTTATTTATTTGAGAGAGAATGAGAGAGAGAGAGCGCAAGCAGGGTGAGGCGCACAGGGAGAAGCAGACCCCCTGCCGAGCAGGGAGCCTGATGCGGGACTCGATCTCAGGATCCTGGGATCACGACCCAAGCCGAAGGCAGACGCCTAACCAACTGAACCACCCAGGCGCCCCTCTTTCTTTTTTAAGAAATGAACTCCCTTAGATCCCTTAGGGTCCCTTTGGTCCCCATCTTTTCAGTGTGACTGATTTTTTTTCACAAGCCTTCCTACGTAGGTGTCCTGCCCTTTGTGTCTGTGCTCTGGCTCCTCAGAGCGTCCCTCCTCTAGGCCGCGGAGTGTGAAGATCTGTCAGCCTGGGACTTGGACCTCTGCCCACCTCCTCGCCTGTCCCTCCCTCCAGGCCTGCCCACACCCCTGCCTCTCTGGGGTGCCCACACGATGGCATCTTGTAGCTTCTGAGTAGCACGGGCCATGTGTCCTGGACACGCCTCCACCCCGCACCCAGTAGGTGCTTCCCGGCAAGTTTGTGGAACAGCAGGCTCCTGTCGGTGAGGCTCCCCTCGGGCTAGGCCACTGGCACGCACCCATTTCACGGATTGGGACGATGTGGCAGCAAACACAAGGGGCCCGGCGGGCCCCGGGGCTGTGGGGACTGACGCCTGTGTGCCTTTCTACCCGGCAGGGCCGATGGACGCCTTCAGCACCAAGAGCCTGGCCCTGCAGGCCCAGAAGAAGCTCCTGAGCAAGATGGCGTCCAAGGCCACCGTGGCCGTGTTCATCGACGACACGAGCAGCGAGGTGCTGGACGAGCTGTACCGCGCCACCAAAGAGTTCACACGCAGCCGCAAGGAGGCCCAGAAGGTGCTCAAGAACCTGGTCAAGGTGGCCGTGAAGCTGGGCGTCCTGCTCCGCGGCGGCCAGCTGGACGGCGAGGAGCTGGCCCTGCTGCAGCGCTTCCGCCAGAGGGCGCGCCGCCTGGCCATGACCGCGGTCAGCTTCCACCAGGTGGACTTCACCTTCGACCGGCGCGTGCTGGCCGCCGCCCTGCACGAGTGCCGGGACCTGCTGCACCAGGCCGTGGGCACGCACCTGACCGCCAAATCCCACGGCCGCATCAACCACGTCTTCGGCCACTTGGCCGACTGCGACTTCCTGGCGGCGCTCTACGGCCCCGCCGAGCCCTACCGCTCGCACCTGCGCCACATCTGCGAGGGCCTCACCAGGATGCTGGACGACGACAGCATATGACCTCTGGGCCTGGGTTTGCTGCGGGGGCGGGGGCGGCTCCAGAACCTCTTTTCTCCCGTCCAATTCTGGCCAAATCCCCAGGACAGGTGCCCGTCCCCTCGGAGAGGATGCTAATCCGTGCGAAGCAGCGGTTTTAAGGACTCTTGTCGCCTCTCCCTCCGCCCCATCTCCAGAGGACAAGAGCTCAGCCTGCCGGCCCGTGGCCTCCCAAGCACCCTGAGACTGCTCTCTGCCCAGGCCGGCCTGGCCGCACTACCCCTCCAGCCACCGGATGCCTCTGGAAGCTGGAGCTCGCCACTTAATGATGTGAACGATGTTGCCTGTTCCTTGCGACAGGGTCGTGGTGAACCGGAAGAAAGGGAGTGTTACAGGGTGAGCTGCATCTCCCCAAATTCTTTGAAGTCCTAGCCCCCAGGACCTCTGAATGTGACCTTCTTGGGAAGGAGGGTCGTTGCAGATGTAATTAGTTAAGATGAGGTCAGGTTGGAGTAGCGCTGGGCCCCTGGTCCTTGTAGGAAGGGGACATTCGGACGTGTGTGAAGATGGGGGCAGACACTGGAACAGCCCAGCTGACATCCTGATCGCAGGCTTCTGGCCTCCAGAACTAAGAGGGAACACATTTCTGTTGCTGCCTCCGCCCGGCCGGGGGCACTCAGTTCCGGCAGCCCCAGGGCAGGTGCGCCAGGGCGCCGAGGAGAGCGCCGGGGTGGCTGCTCTAGGTAGGATGTCTCGATGGGGCTGGAATCGCAGCCGACTCCCACATGGGAGGGGTCAGAGGGTGTCCCCGACCCGGGGCTCCAGGGTAAAGCCAGCCGAGAGGCATGCCCATTTGAAGATGATCATCTCACGTGTTCGGTAGACCAACAACTGTTTTGACGAGACCACGGAAAGCAACGTTCAACAAATTCTGGCTTTGGCGACACCCAGAGGATGCAGGGACTCTCAGCTCAGGGCACAGATGGACAGGTGGGGCGTGGGAGTGTAGTTGCGGCGCTCGTTTGTCAGAAGGGGCATGCGTAACGCTGCGGCAGGTGGGCCAAGGCAGGGCTGGGAAGGCTGTTCGGGGCACCTGCGGGGCGGGGGAAGGGGGACGAGGTCTCACGACTACTTGTGCAGGACCAGGTCTGTGGGGCAACTGTGGGGCAAAGCTTTCAAACCGGAGGCCTGCAGGCCTTTGTAGGCGAGAAGACGGGTGTGGTCGGCCCCATCCATTGAGACACCTGGCGTTAGTCAAGGAAAGTGCACGTACCCACCTAGACGTGGAGTCTTCCTCGGAAACTTGCCTGAGCCTGCGCTGGCCGCCGCTGTCGCTGCACCGACGTTGCCCCTCCGGCCCGCCGCAGCCCCCACCACGCCCTTTCGCCTCCCCCTGGCCTGCTGCACTGGCTGACAGGGCACTGTTGCCCCAGATGCAGGACGGCCTTCCTCTGGTTGGGTTTCTGCTTCCCTGAGAAAGCCAAGGTTCTCCTGCCCGAGAGCCAGCCCCTCTGCCCACCTCTGCCCCACCCCGCTAAGGCAAACCTGCCCTCCCATCTTCTGTCAGGAGACAGATCTTCACAATCAAGAACAATCTGCATTCTGAGCACCTGAGAAGCCCCAGAGGAAAGAAAGCCTTTGTCCTCGGCTTTGCACACTGAATTCATCAATGTGCATAAGGCTTTGTACTGGTGCCTTGCTGGGCTGTCCAGCCTGTCTTGACTCTTCATAATTTGAGATTTAATTAGAAAAACCAAAGAGCACCACAGAACTATTTCAATAAAAGCACACATCTTCCATTTGCATCATGTGGGACTAGCGATTAAATTGCTGGTGCTGACAGTTTTCTCTTGCCCTCCCGGGGCTCCTGCCTTTCAAACTGAGCTTGCGTGTAACATCACACGCCCGCGGGCCGGTCCTCGCTGACAGGTTCAAGTTCCGCTCCCCAGGCGCCGGGAGGATGGACGTGCAGGCCTGCAGAGCTCGGCCTGTGTGCACCCAAACAAGGGTTCAGCTCAGCTCCTCAGCTCCTCAGACCAAAGACCCCAGGGCCAGGGTGGGTTCCTTTTCGAGTTTACCCAAAATATCTAGAAAGACGCCTGCAAATGGCTGGTGGGGACAAGGGCGACTAGTTTGCATCCGGATGTCCTGCCCTGTCCCAGGACACAGCAGGCACTGGCTCTGCATCCTTGATGACCCCACAAGATTTGGAAGTTGTGATTCCAGGCTGGTCGTGGACGCATCCGTCCCTCCTGCTGGGGTCAGGCCCACGTGACCCGCGGTGGCCCCGGGTGCCAGGTCACTCCTGCATTTCCAGCTGCCTTGTTTCTGCAGGGGACCCTGGGCGGCCATCCGTCTCCGGGCTGCTGTGGCGACCCACTTGGTTTTTCCGTCCACCGAACCCAAAGCCGGAGCACCAAAGGCTCCCGGCCTTCCCTGGGGTCCCCGTGCTCACCAGAGCTCAAAGCGCATCTGTTCTTGAGTAGGATGAACCCCCTGTGGATGCATGTGCCCTTGAGAACTCTCACGAGCAGTGTGGAATGTGTGTGCTGGACAGCGAGGGATGGCGGGGTCCTTCCCCGCGAGTATCTCCGGGGCCATGGGGGGCCCTGCAACTGCTGTGTGCTCTGAGAACAGCTGTTCTTCATGCTCCCACGCTGGTCTACACACACCGCGGGTGTGGACAGGTGGAGAGTCCCACTCCACTTCCTACAGGTGTGCGATCTGGGGCAGGAACCCACCTGCTTCTTCTCTGGCAAGTGGGGTCACCACCGTGCCCACGTCCTCGGGGTGACACGAGGGAGGCCAGGCGAGTGAAAGGGGAGGAGTCCTCCATCAATCCCACACGGTGATTCTGATAAGCAAGGATTCTGATGCACAGCCCAGTTTCTTTTCCCCTCCTTTGCTCACGAGAGAGCCCGGTCGGAGGGCAGGCTGAAGGGCAAGCTGGGGTCAGACTCCCAGGCCCCACTGCTGGGAGACCAAGACCTTCTGAGTGGCTGGGGCATTTGGGGGTTTTGTTTGCCTATGGGTGTTTGTGGTTGCTGTTGTTTTAAGTCACCACATGCAATCCGGCCTCAAAAAGAGAAGTGAAGCCAAGCAGCCAAGTGCAGAAGAGGTCCGCCCTGAGCACTCCCCCACCGCGGGGGGTGACCTGCAGGGTGTGGCCGGCCCTGCCCCACGAGCTCAGGGATCCAGGTTCATGGCCGACCCCCTTGGGACCTGGCCCTTCTGCGCCTGCAGAGGACTCATGCCTGGAGATTCCAGGTGCCTGTGGTGACAGGTCGCCGGACTCCAGCAGGGTGGGAGGGTGCAGGCAGCCAGACCCTGCTGCCGCCCCCCAGCCCTGAGTGCCCGGACAGGCCAGCACCAGTGCCAGTTGCCAAAGTGGTTGCTTTTCAACCGTCTTATTTATTTAAATATGAAAAGAACATTTCATTTCTTCCCAGTTAGTCTGGAAGAAGGTCCCCTGGGAAAACTGTAAGAAAACAGTTGGCTCGGGCTCAGGGCAGCAGGATCACTCTCCCTGGGAGTGATCCGGAGCCCGGCCTGATCCACAGGGAGACACACCCTGGCTTCAGAAAAGCCATGATTCCCCCGGGGAGCCCCCCTTCGTGTGCCCCAGTGCCTCTTTTGGTAAGAAAGACGGGCAGCGGGTCTCAGACCCCTGCTCCATGTTCAGAGGACATCAGCCAACAGTCCCCCCTAGAAAACCAGTAATGCACCAGCAGTCCCAGGGCCCAGCTCCTTCAGCGGAGATGAGGAAAAGCCGCCCCCCGATGGGGCTCCTGGTCACAGCTCACTGCGGGAGGCCTTGGCCACAATCACCAGCTTGGACAGCTCGGCCTTGAACGCCCCGGGCCTGTGGGACACTGCAAGAGAAGAAGCACATGGTCGGGCCCTCGCCACTCCAGAGCGCTGGGTCCTGGGCGGGGCAGGGGAGCAGTCCCTGAAGTGGACTCGACAGGGAAAGACCCCCAGCCCTGAAAGTCTTATGGGTAAGGGACCAAAGAAAGGAGAGGTTGGTGGGCCAGTCCTGAGGGCAGGAGGAGGCCTCACGAACATTCAGGGTGGGAAGAGCAGTGGTCATTTCTGCCACGGTGAGGATGGATGGGAGGCAGGGGGCGGGCTGCGTCACCTCCTGCTTGCGCTGGCAAACTTGTCTGAGGCCCAATGGCGGCTTTCCGGCAGGACCTGGGATCGCGGCCTTCACCTGATATTCCCCAGAGGCTCAGCCCTGCCCGTCTCTGTGTGCCCTGAGGTCAAGGTTCTGCTGGCCGCCCCATCTCCTGTCCTGGACCTCTACTCGCAACAGCCCCCACACCCTCGAGGACCTGCAGGTGAGGCAGGGCTCCTTCCAGACCCAAGGCCCCTCCTCCTGAAAGCCCCGCTCACTGCACCCCCCACCCCTCTCCCATGCCTGGTGATGCCCACAACCACAAGGATCCTTCACCTCACCTCTTGTGTCCCTCGGGACCTTCAGGACTCCCTGCAACATGGCTCCACTCCTGTGTCCATCACCATCATCATTCGCCCCCCACCTTGCTCTCACGCACAGAGCCCCAGCTCTGGAGCTTCCCACCCCTCTTTCTGCTCACATCTGCCCTGCAGGGCTGAACATGGCTCAGGACACCAGCCCCCCCCCCCCGACCTTAGGCGTTAGTAACCCTGCTGCCCAAGCATTGAAGCTGTTCCTAGTCACAGAACCCAGGACAGCCAAGCTATGTGGAAGTCACAGGCCCCCCCCTTCTAGGGAGCAATCCCACTGAACGTCCCCAAGAGCCTCAGTAGATTTTCATGCCCTCAGGTCCCTAGTAGGGCTTGCTTGGCCTGTGCCATGAGCTAAGGGTAGTTTTTACATTTTAGATAGCTTTAGCCAAAATCAAAAAGAAGATGACATTTTGTGATATGTAATTCACATTTCTGTGTTCATAAAATCAAGTTTTATTAGGACACAGCCATGCCCGTTCAGTGCCCTGTGGCTCACGGCCTTTGCTCGCCCAGGTTGAGTCGTCTTGGCAGAGGCCGTCTGCCCCACAAAGCCAAAAATATTTACTAGGGGCCCTTTACAGAAACAGCTTGCAGACACTGGGCCATAACCTGTCCCTCTGATGGGGGTGCTGTCCCCCTCTCTCCCCACCTTCTGTGCCTGAGAACCTGGGGTCCATCTCCACAAGCCGTCCTTACATACCTGCTGTTTTGGTCACTTCAAATTCATCGCTTTTCAGGGGGACGTCACTTTCTCTTTCAAACGCAGCTTTCGACTGAAAGAGAACAAGTGGAAACATCCCTAATCAGGAAAGTACGCGATTCAGCCTGCTCTTCCTGCTCCCAAGAGCCCAGCTTGGGCTAAAGCCACACACTTTGACTAAAGGGGCACGTGCGGGTGCTGCTCTTCTAAGCACTAAGAGAATCCAGCAGAAGCAGTGGTTAATCCACTTAGGAGACTGTCAACTGGCTTAAAATTTCATGCCTTTGCTGCCAATCCCCAAGGAAGGTATTTTCCCCTTCGGTGAACGTACGGAAATGACAGAAGCAGGGCAGTCTCTTGAATGCAATTTTTTTTTTTAAAGATTTTATTTATTTATTTGAGACAGAGAGAATGAGAGAGAGAGAGAGCACATGAGAGGGGGGAGGGTCAGAGGGAGAAGCAGACCCCCTGCCGAGCAGGGAGCCCGATGCAGGACTCGATCCCGGGACTCCAGGATCATGACCTGAGCCGAAGGCAGTCGCTCAACCAACTGAGCCACCCAGGTGCCCCTTGAATGCAATTTTTAAAAATCAGAATTGTCTCTCTTTCAAATCGGCTAAATATGAGTTTTCTAGTAAGACAGGCGCACAGAGAGCAGCGGGACCAGCGGTGTGGCGGCAGAGGTGGGATGGCTGGCAGTGGCCACGCTCCGCAAGCCCGCAGTCAGGCGCTCGCTGCGGGAAGGTACTTTGCAGATGTGATAAAAGTCGGCCAGGAGCTGACTTTAAGGAGATCATCCTCAGTGACCCTGGGTGGGCCTGACTCCATCAGCGGGAAGGCCCCTGGGAGCAGAGCCAGTTCTTGGCACTAAATCTCTTAATGCCCGTCCCTGCTGGTTCTGCTGCTTGGACTGATACGGTGGTTTTCAAACCGTGTGTGACCCAAACGCCGATGCGGGGGTGGGGGGCAGGGCTCTGCAGCGCGGCCGGCCCCTGCTGCGGGCCGTGGGGGTCAGCGGCGTGGCAGAAGGCGCTGCCCGGGCCAGGAACCACAGGTCACGGAAGCCACCGGACACGGGGCCTGCCCCACACCAGTGAGCACACTGCCTGCACCTCTGGGTCCATGCCTGCCCTCGCTGTCCCCGCTAGTGTCCTGGGCCCCTCCCCTCTGGCTTCCTGTGGGCCTTGCCAGCAGGGCGCACCGGCGGGAGATGGCAGGTGATAAGAGAGGGAGGCCGGGTGTCCATTTCCTCTTCCGCCCGCTGGGTCTCTAGGGGTCAGCAGGGTCCCGCTCTGAGCCCAGTGCCACCTCCCTGGCACCTCCTGGTCCAGAGTCTGCGCGGCGCCCCATGTCCTCCCATGTTACAAAATCACCCTCTAAGGACTTGTGTCTGTCTCCTCACTTCAACCGCCTCCCCACCCCTGCTGGCGGAAGGAGACGATGTGGGGGAGCCCGGACCCTGCCCCCCACCCCTCTGGGCCCGTGTCAATGCGCTTCCCTGGGGAGCCCTCCCAACCCCAGCAGCCCCCAGCACAGCGCCACACCCTCCCTCCCACCTGTCTGGGAGGTGCAGTCCATGCCGTACTCACGTAGGCCATGCCGTACTCGATCTCGGCACCCCGCACCTCTGCCTTGAACTGCGTGAAGTATAGGTAGGACTTGCCCTGGGGCCTGCAAAGGAAGGGCAGGCAAGGGAGTCAGCCCTGGCCTCCTCGACATCGTTTATTCTTTTCTCTGTACTAGAACATTCTTTTGGCTCATTTATTGACAAGTCTGTTTCTCCTTCTGGGTGCAAGCTGTTCTAGGACAGGGACTGAACACTTTTTCATGAAGTGCCAGAGACATTCCAGGTATTGTACCAGGAACCAGGGAAAGGCAACATCCCAGGGGCTGAGAAGTACAGGAATTAACTAGGCAGAGGAGGGAGAGAGCAGAGGGCAGAGGTCCCGTGGAGAGTGCAAATGGGGGCATTTAAAGAACCACCAGGTCAGCATGACCAGAGCGGAGGGGAGCTGAGAGAGGGCTGGTGGCAGCAAGGGGGTGACAGTGTGTGCAGGGTGAAGAGCCCTGTGTGGCCGCGTGCGGAGAGCAGACAGTGACGGGGGCGGGGGTGGAGAGGCAGCAGGGGGGCCAGGAGAGTCCTGCCGGCGGCACGTCAGGAGGGAGGTGGGGGAGGTCCAGGGAGCCTCCCGGACTCTCTAAGCCCCAGCGGCTGCGCCGGGCCTGGTCAGTCAATGTGTGAAACTGGGAGAACAGCCCGTTCAGGCGGGCCCTCTTGCTAAACGGTTGGCCCCGCAGTCAGGGCGGCTCTGGGGCTGAGCATGGCCACAGGCCTCTGTGGCCTGGCACTGCGCCCACCTAGGGTGCTGGTGCTCACGTGCCCAGTCATCAGGGCGGCCCCTGGGGCTCCTCTGCCTGCTGCCGACGGGGGCCGGTCCACAGAGCGGGTCAGAATGTCCCCCAACACTGCCTAGTAAGCACCTGCTGTTTACAGAGCATCAGGCAGAAGCCTGGGGGGTGCTGCCTGCAAGTAGGATGAGAACACGGGTGTCCTTTGATTCAATGTCGCTGCCACGGCCCTCCAAGTGCTCCGTCCCCTTCTGCCAATCCCCTGTGAGGGTGGGACCACGGCTTGCACTTCTGTGCATCCCCCGAGGTGCCTGCACCATGCCAGACCCACGACCAACGCTGGAAGAATCAGATCCAGGCCGCAGAGCCCAGGGGAGCAGGGCTAGGATGTGATACTCTCCAGCGCCCTCCCCCACTGAGTTGAGCACCCCCTTCCTTCCGTCCCTTCTCAGGCCCACCGCTCACTCATGCCGCACTGCAGGGTGGGGAGACGGAGGGGGACGATGCGGGGGAGCCCAGACCCTGCCCCCCACCCCCTCTGGGCCCGTGTCAATGCGCTTCCCTGGGGAGCCCTCCCAACCCCAGCAGCCCCCAGCACAGCGCCACACCCTCCCTCCCACCTGCACGTGGGTGACCATCACCCCCAGCCCATGCTCCTCAGGGGTGCCGGTCCCTGCTGCCTGGAGGCCCCATGGGCACACCCCCCCCCCCAGCAGCCTCAGCGCATTCCTGCAGGGGAGATCCCCCCCACCGGGACCCCGGGCTCACCTCCAGATGGTGCAGGTGAAGTGCTGGTGGTCTTCGCTGGTTCCCAGGCTCATCTGCCACTTCTGGGGAGAGAGGGGAAGATACAGGTCAGCCCAGGACTGCAACTGGATGCCCTCCAGTTCTGCAAAGGGAGTGAACCTTCCCAGGGCCTCCAGGCTGGAGTCTGGCTCGGGGGCAGGGAGACTCCTCCGGGCAAGACCACGGTGGTGGGCACGTGTTCTCATACATCCATCCCCACCCTCAGTGCAGCACTAAGACTGAGCCAGACTGTCAGCTACGGGCTTGGAGTGGCCGTGATGCAGCCGTGTGGGCTCGGCGACGGTCACAAGCATCCTGCTCTCGGTGGCGACCGTCAATGATGGGGGGAAGCTGTGGGGGTGGTGTATCAAAATCTGTGCCTTGTGCTCACTTCTGCTGTGAACCTAAAACGGCTCTAAAAAATAAAGCCTATCAAGAAAAAGAAACACTAAAATAAAAGGAGACCATATATTCATGCTTGTTGGCTCGGCATCAAGGCCTCGGAGCAGACGCGAGATCATAATACTCATGGTTACACGGAGGACGTGGGTGGGACCCACGCTTTTTATGCGTTCTTCTTTCGCAAGGATGTGAACGTGTTAGCTTTGTAAAAAATCAAATGAAAAAAATTAAGAGTCAGACACTCAGCCAAATGAGTGACCCCAGCGCCCCTGAAGATTAAAACTTTTAAACGACTCCCGGACACACCGCTAGCAGCTTCTTCTCATTTTCATGGCCTCTGCAAACCTGGCAGATGGACAAGGACAGCCACCGGGTTCTGGGTGCCTTAAGGCGTCTGTACGTTTTGCTAGTAAGATGCGAGTTTACAGTCCCCTCCCCCGGAGTAATAATATCCTCCCAGTACTGGTACTCCTGGTCGAACACCAGAGCTACTTCACGAACAAAAACAAGGCCATTTTTAGGTTAATCACGACGGGAGTAAGCGGTTGCCCAGATGCCGTCTGCCTGCAGCAAGAATGTGGGGACCAGTGACCAGCTCGTCAAAGGGACGGCTGCGGGCCACACCTGCAGACTTGGCAGACTCTTCTCCCTATCTAAAAACACCTGTCCGTGGCTCCAAGGCCTGTGAGCACCTGGAAACGTTTTATGCTACGAAATATATCTGAGAGGTTTCCCACAGCTCTGAAAAGGCTCTTGAAGATGAGGCAAATGTTTAAACACTGTTTAAGACATTATGAATGCAGGGATGCCTGGGTGGCTCAGTCGGTTGGGCTCGGGTCATGGTCCCAGGGTCCTGGGATCGAGTCCCACATCGGGCTCCTTGCCTGCCGCTCCCCCTGCTTTTGCTCTCTCTCACACAAATGAATAAAATCTTTTTAAAAAAATTCTGAATGCAAACAAACTTAAAACCGAGAGTTTCTTAGTAAGAGGATCAACATCCCTCTGAGTGGCCTTCTGGTTATGTGAGCTTGACCGCGGTCTCGTGGCTGCAGGGCGCGAGGGCAGATGGTAAGCCTCAGGTCTGGGCAGTAGACATTCATGTGTGTGTGTGTTCTGGGGACAGCCTGAACACCTGGGGAACTCGGCATAGGAGTGGCCAGGTGTGACAAATGACACATAACTGGTAGCCGCGATTAGTTTTTGATAAGATATAAATCACAGATGGGGAAATGTGCCCATTTTGGTGACAGTTCTCGGAGCTCTGACAAATGCTTCTAGCTCCGTGTCCACCATCCAATCAAGATACAGACCAGATCTATGTCCCTGGATCCCCCGGCCCCTTCCCTCTGCAGTTAACCCCTTCCTGCAAATTCCTGGTAACTGCTGACCCCATCTCCGAGTTGGGCCTTTGTAAAACTGTCACCGGAGTGGAATCAGGCAGAATGCAGTCTTGTGTGGTTTCACTTAGCGTGGGGCACTGGAGAGTCATCCACGCTGCCGCCCGTGTCCATGGTTCATTTATCCAACAGCTTGACTGAGAAGTATCTACATACTACACCCTCACATGGTGTATGATTCTGTGTTTTCTAGCATATGCAGAGGTCTGCAACCATCACCATGATCTAGTTCCAGAACATTCCATCACCCCATAAAGAAGCCCCATCCCTTCCCCTCTCCCCAGCCCCCATTTCTGCGAGCCCCCTTCCCGTCCACGGATGAGCCTGTTCTGTGCGTGTCACACACGTGGACTCACACCGTGTGGCCTTCTGTGTCTGGTTCCCTCCCTGAGCGTCGTGGGCTCGGGGTCCGTCCCCGGGGCAGCGCGTGTGGGCACCTGGCTCCTGTTTGCGGCTGAGGGATGCTCCTGAGTGGGGGACACATTATGTGTACCCGTTCACCCACTGATGGGCACCAAAGTTGTTTCTACTTGTTGGCCACTGTGAATCCCGCTGCTGTGAAGGGTCACGTACACATTTCTGTGTGGGTGACTTTTCATTCCTAGTGGGATGACACCTCGCAGTGAAGTGCAGGATTATAGGGCGAGCATACATTTAACTTTGTAAGGAATGGCTGGTTTGCATCCGCACCGAGCACGGCCTCCCGGCGAGCACTGAGAGATTATGAATCACCCTGTGCCTACTGTCCCCAGCCAGCACTGGCTTCTTAGGTGACCCTCTGCAGAAACAAACCATTATCGAAGGAGCAAGTGCGTCAGAGGCCCCGGCTCCGAGCTGTGTGCGCCCGCCACCACGGGTCCTCCTGGGCGCCGACCAGGAACTGGGGTTTCTTCTGACAACACCCCTGCAGGGATGCCCCCGGGGCCTCTCGGACTTCTGTTCCAGCTGCTCTGGGGGGCATCACTGCGATGTCTCCCTGCACGTCACCAGGCGGAAGCCACAGAACATCAAACCATCCCTGCACATTTGCTGAGAATCTGGCCTGCCACTCGCTTGTGAGGTGGCCACAGGACAGCCGCCAAAGAGCCCACGGGCTGGGGGTGCCCCATCTGGCTCACGCAGCACCACCCGCCCCAGCGCTCGGCTCCCTGTGGTCTCGTCACTGCGCTAGACGGCTGCTGCTGGGACAACGCCGTGCCACCACACGTCTGCTCTGCTTAAAGGTGATTTCTTCAAGATGAACCCCCTCTTCCAAAACAAACGAATTCAGCCTATTCCAAGACAAGGCTCCAGCCTGCGGTCGCCCCAGCCAATGTGCATGAACTTGGCTCTCCCTTACCCAACGCGGCAGCAGGCTGTCCACCTCTAAGAGTTTAAGTTTAGTCGG
>NC_058403.1:211234031-211245178 GCF_002201575.2 Neomonachus schauinslandi | reverse complement strand
GGGGGGGGGGGGGGGGGGGAGGACAGGGCGCATGTGCTCTCTTCCAAGCTGCTGGTGACACTGGGTCAGGAGCACAGAGCAGTGGTTAGGGGTCTGTGCCCCGCGCACCTTGGTCACTTCCCAGCTGGGCAAGCCCGGGCCTCCGTGTCCTCGAGTGTGAAATGGGGTAACACCAGAGCAGTTTGGCCTCCTGGGGTTGTGGAGAGGAAGAAATGAGATGTGTGTGTGGCTCAGCACAGCGTGGGGCACCCGATAACCACCACAGGAGAGGTGCTACTTCGGTGCATTGTCCTGTAAATCAACTGTCTACACACATCCAAAAGGCTGCCACGTGGAAGAGGGTGCGTTGGGACTGGCTCTGGGTGCCTGGGGGTAGGCTGGACTCATGGGCTTTGGCTCACCATCACGAGGAACGTTCCACCACTTGGCTTCATCCCATAGTGGAAGGACTAGCTGGAGAAGCAGCGAGGCCTGGAGCTGTGGCAAGAAGGGGTGGACAAGGGCGCCTGGGTGGCTCAGTTGGTTAGGCGACTGCCTTCGGCTCAGGTCATGATCCCGGAGTCCCTGGATCGAGTCCCGCATCGGGCTCCCTGCTCGGCAGGGAGCCTGCTTCTCCCTCTGACCCTCCCCCCTCTCATGTGCTCTCTCTCATTCTCTCTCAAATAAATAAATAAAATCTAAAAAAAAAAAAAAAAAGAAGGGGTGGACAATGGCAGGACGCCTGCTGTCCTGGTGGCGGGGGTTACCGTTTGTTTGCTACGTTTTGTTAAAATACTGTCACTGGGAATCATTTACTTGCAAAGAAGACGTATCTAGAATAACAAAAATCACTCTTGCCCAGTGGTTTCCAACGAGGGATAATTCCGTCCTTCAGGGAACACTGGGCAATGTCTGGAGATGTTTTTGGAAGTCACGACTGGGGACTGGGGTGCTCCTGGCACTGAGTGGGTGGGGCCAGGAAGGCTGCTCGAGGCCCCAGTGCCTGGGACGGCTCCCTCAGAGAACGACCCGGCCCCGAATCCCGGACGTTAGAGGTGCCAAGGGTGGAGAGAGATCTGCTCTTGCCCATTTCAACGCACTGTCTCAAGTGGGAGGAGAGAGGGGCTGAGAACCGGCTTGCCGGGAGTGTCAGGCACATGAGAGGCTCCCAAGCAGCCTCCCTCTCTACGACTCTACGCGGTTGGTTGACACAGTACTACACACTATTCTGGAGCAAGAGCAGTATTTTCTAAAGACTGGTTGTCGGGGAGGAAAGCACAATTAGGGATAAAAAGATCTTCAGTCAGGTCAATGAAGATGAGGGGGTTTGCTTCTCCCTCTGCCCCTCCCCCTGCTCATGCTCTCTCTCTAATAAATGGATAAAATCTCAAAAAAAAAAAGGAAAAAAAGACAGTTTTTACTGATTTTTATAGTGATGCTGGATTCTTCCTTTTCATTTTTCTTTTATTCTTTCTAACCATGTTGAGCAGAAAATCTGTGCATCTTCCCGAAAACCTGCAGCTCTCCCTCCCAATAAAACCAAGCAGTGGTATGCAGAAAGCACTCCATGCCAGTCCTTTATTCTCGGAGCACTCTGTAATGGTGCGTCACTGCTAGCCTGCTGCTGTGGGCATTGCTGCCTGCGGCCGCCATAACCAACCACCCCAAACTTGCTACCTTACAACCACTACCATTTCTTCTCTGCCGGTTCTTGAGGCGAAAAGTCGAAATCAAGGTGTCCCCGGGCTGGGTTCCCTCCGAAGGCTGTGGGGTAGCAACCTTCCTGCCTCTTCTGGTTTCCAGTGGCTCCAGATGCCCCTTGGCTTGTGGCCACACCCCTCCATCTTTGCCTCCATCTTCACATGGCCTTTTCCTCTGTGTGTCTTCTCCTCTTCCATCAAATCTCTCCTGAGTGTCTCTTCTAAGACGAGCTGTCACTGGATTTAGGGCCCACCTGGATAACCCAGGATGATCTCTTCATTGCAAAATCCTGAACTTACATCTGCAAATATTTTCTTCTAAATAAGGTTACATTCACAGGTGCCAGGAATTAGGATGTGAACATATCTTTGGGGGGGGGGGGCCTTCAAGTCACCACCCTGCATGATAAATGACCACAAATTTAGCAGCTTAACTGCACTGTCCACTGATAAGCTCTCAGTCCCCGAGGCAGAAACTGGCCACGGCAGGCCCTCTGCTCAGAATCTCACAGACTGGACTCAAGGTGTCAGCAGACTGTACCCGTCTGAGGTTCAGAGTCCTCTTCCATTCAGTTCTTGTGGTGGTAAAACAGAAGCCTTGCCACAAGCCAGGGGCTGCCCTCAGCTCCGAGAAGCCACCTGCGCTCCTTGCCCTGTGCCCCCCTCACAGCCAGCAATGGTGAGTCACGTTCTTCTTATGCTTCAGATCTCTTATTTCCTCTCTGCACCAGCTGCTGGAGAAAACAGCCACCGAGAAATGGGGACCTCAGTCCTACACGGCAAGGAACTGAATTCTACCGACAACTTGAATGAGCCTGTAGATAAGAGCCCTGCCAGTTGACAACTTGATTTGGGCTTTATGAAATACCCACCTGAGCTGCGCTTCTGACCTCCAGAATTGTGAGATAATAAATGGGTGTTGTTTTAAGCTGCTACGTTTGTCATGATTTGTCATGCAGCACAGAAGGCAAATAAAATACTCCTAAGAGAGGCTCACAGGTGCGGCACATCCTTATCTCACGTGCCTCTTTCCATCCAAACGTTTGCTCCCTCTGTGGAATTATAGGGGGGGAATCTACCATCACTAGTTACCTTGAGCATTATCTTTTATTGGTGAGACAAGAACAGTTCAATAAGTTTAAGTTAATTAAGGTATGACCCAACTCCACTGCTCCCTGGAGAGCATCTCTCCATGACAGTGGATACTGCCATACAAAACTATGCGGAATTTTGAACAACTCACCTCGTTGGTCCCTCCTTGAGAAGCGTAGGTGAATGCACAAGTGTATTTGTCCTGGAGAATGGAAGGTGGAAAAAAGCTTGTTAGGAGGTGATCCTTATTGCTTATGGTGGAGGGTCTCAGGATGTCCTCTGAGATCCAAAATCAAGAAGATCCAGCTTTTGAGCATCTGCACTAAGGGGAAGGAAGCAGAGCAAGATTCCTGACTGATGTCCCTGGAGGCCAGCCTCACAAGGTCTCCCAGTGTCTACCGACCTAGAACTCCCCTACCTGCCCCCCTGCTAATGAGCTCCTGAGTCAGGACAAACAACTCAGGTGGCTTCTGGGTGTGAAGAACAGGAAGGGGGAAGGTCCCACACCCTCCAAGCACCCACCCATCTAGGCACATAGACTTTGGAAGCAGGACATGAACACCAGAAGACCCATCTCCGCTCTGCTGTGGGCCTTAGACAAGTGAAAGCTTTTTCTGAGCCTGTTTTCCTCATCTGTGAAATGGTCCTAGCAAATCAAGCATTTGGCACAATATCTGGCTATAAGGAAGTACTCAATAAATGGCAGCTATCGACATCCGTTACAGACACGGAAATCAAAGATGGGAGGGGAAGGACTTCTCCAACAAGCTGGGGACAGGCCTGGGCTGGACCCCGGCTTGCTGACCTCCGGGTGAGGAGGGCCTTGCCTCACACCTCAATGAAAGAGAGGGAAGGCCTCGTGCAATGGAGAAAAAGAGCAAAGTCTGTCCACCTCCTCTCTCGTCAGAGCTGCAGCGGAGTTGACCTTCTACAGGGCCTGGAGGCGAAATACCCCTTAGCCTCCTCTCTCCCCACCTCTGGGGCGGCTCAGCCCTCCGATGGCCGGGGACTCGCCTGGTCTGGGAGTGAGGGCTGCGTGGGCACGCTGGGCATGTGAGAGGAAACAGGGACTGAGGCTGGCGACCCAACCCTCCAAGTCCCCAGACCCCAGGACGCCGAGCTCCCATAAGTTCAGTCGCACCTCAGTGATGACCGCACCCCCCCCGAGTCCCTTCCTCAGTCCCCGCCCCCGACCGTCCGCGCCCCCTTCTCAGGACCCGCCCCCAACGGCGCCACCGCTCCAGCCCCCGGGGCGGCGGCGATACGCACCCCCGGGCCCACGTTCTGGGAAAAAGAGTGCACGACGCCGCCAGGTCGCACGTCAAACGCCACAGTCGTGGGCTCGGACACCGCCTCCGCCGGCCTCAACGCCACGGCCGCCAGCAGCAACACAGCCCACAGGCTCGGATCTCCGCCGTTCCGCCTTTCGCTGGGCGCCGCCATCTTAGGATCGGGTCCGCAGGGCTGGGGCGGCGACGGGACGCGGCGAGGGACACGTGGGGCGTCCGCTAGAGGCCACGTCGGCGGCGGCGCGGCCACGTGACCTGACGCGCCCCGCCTCCTCCCGCCTGGGGCCGCCATGTTGGGGCGGGGCTTGGACTTACGGGGTGAGTCCCTGGGGTGAGTGGTCCTGGAGTCCATCCGTGCTGCAATTCCTAACCCTGTGACTAACCCTACAGCTCTTCCAGTTAGTAAGTGTAGTAAATTCCGTCTGGAATGAGGGAAATGGACGATAACCATTGGGCAAATACCTCAGTTGTTGCAGCCAAGATCCCTGGATGGATCTGAAAATTAAGGGGAACCCTCGTTTTTAGAATGGAGTGGAGAGGCCGGCAGGTAAAGCTCTGCGCCCTATGACTTCTGGTAATTGCAGACCCAATAGGAAGTCCAGCACCTTGCAGTCCATAGTATGTTAGCCACTACTTCCCGGCCCTAGCAGGAGGAAGGAAGTTTTCCCCTGCCCTGGCAACAGCCCAGCCAATGAGAGATAGCCACAGCCCAGCCAATGAACGATAATTACAGCCAGCTAATGAAAGACAGCCAGAGCCCAGCCAATGAAAGACAGCCACAGCCCAGTCAGTGAGACAAAGCTACAGCCCAGCCATTGAGGCACAGCCACAGCCCAGCCAATGAGAGACAGCCACCACCCAGCCAATGGGACACAGCTACAGCTCAGCGAATGAGAGAGCCACAGTCCAGCCAATGAGAGAAAGCCAAAGCCCAGCCAATGAGAGAAAGTCAAAGCCCAGCCAACGAGAGACCTCCACAGCCAAGCCAACGAGAAGCCGCCACACCTGGAACTGAGACAGTGGACTTTTGTTTATAACCGTCCGTTGCAACTTGCTCTTTCTTCTGTACGAGTAGTTCTCTCCTTTGTTCTGCAGATTTGCCTCTGGTTGTTGCGGTAGCTTGCTTGTCCTGGGTTGCAGTTCTCTGCTACTCCTGAATAGACCTATTTTTACTGGTAAAATAACTGGCAGTTTTATTTTTTAAGGTTAACAGATCTAAAAATTGGCCGGGGGACGCGGGGGAGTATGATGAACAACAGGATATTTCCCTAGTCTCAAAGTATTTCCCCCCAAGATACTTACTAGTTATAAAGGGAAAAATAGTACTTTTAGAGTGAAGACACCCTCTTTAGCCCAATGATCAAAGTTAATGTCACCAATGAGACGTCAACAACCGGGAAGGATATTTTCAGTGGCGCCTCTCGACTTCCTGCCCCAAGTGCATGACTTCAATCTAATTATTATAAGCAAATATCCTACAAAATCCCAAGCTGAGGGACGTCCCACCAGATAACAGGGCAGTCCTCTTCACAGACATCGTGAAAGACAAAGGCTGAGGCACCATCCGTCACAGGAGGAGGAGGCCAAGGCAACAAAACACAATGTGGGATCCTGGATGGGCTCCTTGTCCTAGTTCAGCCTGTTGTAACAAGAATACCGCAGACCCCGCAGCTTATAAACAAACACACGTTTATTTCTCACAGTTCTGGAGGCTGGAAGTTCAAGATCAAGGTGAGGCACATTTGGTGTCTGATGAGGCCCGCCTCCTGGGCCACAGGCGGCCCTATGCTCATATTCCCACTGTCCTCGCAGGGCGGAAGGGGCAGGGAGCCCTCTGGGGCCTCTCTCCTAAGGCATTCATCGGGTTCATGGGAGGTCCACCCTCATGACCTAATACCCTCCCAAAGACCCCACCTCCCCATACTTCCCATCACCGTGGGCGTTAGCTTTCAACATCCGAATTTTGGAAGGACATGTTCAGTAAGTAACAATCCTGGACGGGAAAAAATGACCTCTACCTATTAGATAATAGGACTGTATTGATGCTCATTTCCTGGCTTCATTATCCCGATTCAACCATGGTTACATGGTGATGTGAACATTAGGGGAAGCTGGGTGAAGGGTCTCCAGGAACTCTACTATTTCTGCAGCTTTTCTGTCAGCCTAAAATTATTATTATTATTATTTTTTTTTTATTTGAGACAGAGAGAATGAGAGACAGAGAGCATGAGAGGGAGGAGGGTCAGAGGGAGAAGCAGACCCCCCGCTGAGCAGGGAGCCCGATGCGGGACTCGATCCAGGGACTCGATCCCGGGACTCCAGGATCATGACCTGAGCCGAAGGCAGTCGCTTAACCGACTGAGCCACCCAGGCGCCCATAAAATTATTTAAAAATAAACTAAAAAGAAAATAATCCCTACCTCAGGGCGTAGTCAGGAAAGTTAACTGAGGAAATGCAGGCGACATTTCTACAAATAAGAATTAACACAAGGTTTCCCCCCACCCCCCACCCCTTTTTTGGGTCACAAATTGCTTAAATTTTCAAGAAAACACCAATGGCGAGGTCTGGAGTGTCCAGAATTAAGCTTGTTTTCCTAGTCCCTCCTGACTTGAAAGAACAGAATCCAGAAAGAAAATGGAATAGGTAACCCTTAAGCTGGGCTCTATCAAAAAACCTGTCAGGGCCTCAAATCACTCTAACCCCCTCAGATACAGAGGATGAAGGTCAATTTCAGGGAGGTCAGGAGGGTCCTCCAGCAGGCTGACAGCTCCACAGATAACCCTAACTCCAAAATTGATGCCCCTCTAGTATGGGCAGCCTGTCTTAAATTGGGATATCTGCTCACATTAAGAAATTTCTTTCTCCTTGCAACTGCCTGCTCTGGGCCCATTAGAAATTGGCTCCATAAACTGGATGATCACAGTCTTATTCCGTGTTTCACACAGCATGGTCCTGTTGATGTCTTTCCCATTACCTCACCTGCTGCGTTTGACCTTCAGTCCATCACTCTGAAGGATTCAATTAGTGGCCAAGCGCTGTTGCTAACGGGATATTTCAATTGTGAGCTGTTTGAGTCTCCCACTGAAGACAGGGAGGTTTGTGTGTGCATGTTTTCTTTTCAGAAAGACTGAGCCCAAATCTCTCTTGTTTTTCCTTCTTGCTTAAAAAAAATCATACTGGAGAGATTAAAAGTAAAAACAAAACAAAACAAAACAAAACCCTCATTCCAAAGATCTTGCTTTTTAATCATGACATGAAATCTAGCAGTCCTTAAGGAAACCATTTGGTGACACAAATATCAATGGACAACTCTCTCTCTCTGTTCAGGACACCATACGTGGGATGGGTGTGGATATAACAGGATTGCACGGAGGAACTCCTTTCTTGAGAATAAACAGTTCTGTATTACGACTGTAGTGTTGGTTACCGGAATCTGTACAGGCGACAAAATGAAATAGACACACACACTCACCCAGGAGCACATGTAGAGGCTGATAAAATCCATATAAGGTATAGAGTCTTGTTAATTGCATTGCACTCAGGTCAGTTTCCTGATGTGGACAATGTACTATGGTTAGGTAAGGTGTAAGCTGGGTGAAGGGTCCATGGGATCTGTACTAGTTTTGCAATTTCCTAGGTGTTCATAGTTTTTGTTTGTTTGTTTGTGTTAAAATATCATAAACATGTTTGATGGACCAATGACAAACCAGGAAGTCTCTGCATCCAATATGACACAGGCTTTTATGTCCATCGGATATGGGTTCTTGCCAATTAGGGAAGAGATGAGCTTTTCCAACAGGAAAGCCAGCAAGCATATGCACAGGCAGCCTCAAACAGTGCTGGGGACCCCCCACTGACGGATCGGATTCCCCACCAGTGGTGGAGAAAAGTGGCCCACATAACAGCCTGGAAGAGACAAATGCCTCTACCTGCCACCTCTGAGACCTTGACCTTCTGCCAACAGACACTTGTCCTTTTGTAGCTGCCCATCATCCACCCTCCTTTCTGTTGGCACCCCACTTCTATTTCCGGGCCTCATTGTCGGGTAGGAATGTGACTGACTGAAGTTAGGCCAATGGATGCTGTTTCATGATAATCTGAGTACTGACTGAGTGAGACAGGAGTAGAAGGTTCTGAGGAAGAGTTCCTGCTTGGAGACAAATGCAGGTTTCCAGCTGACAAGGCTCCTGGAGCAAGCCCAGTGCCCTCTGCCATCAGTTTCTGTCCTTCTGTGACTTGTGACCAGTCCCTTCCTCCACTTTATTTCACAGAGGTTTAAGTGAAAGACATCTTATTCTCAAGACTGGGATTTTAAATTTAAACATTCATTGACTGAGCTTCGTACCCATAAAACACGTTGAGATTGACAACATCATTCAGTTTGCAATATGGATGACAAGAGACTGATTTCCTTCAAATGTAAAGAAAGTCCACAAATCAGTGAGGTCCATAGATCAAAAGAAAGGTGGGCCAATGATTACTAGTCAACAAGTGTCTTAAAACGTGAAAACAGGGCGCCTGGGTGGCTCAGTCGTTAAGCGTCTGCCTTCGGCTCAGGTCATGATCCCAGGGTCCTGGGATCGAGCCCCACATCGGGCTCCCTGCTCAGCGGGGAGTCTACTTCTCCCTCTCCCACTCCCCCTGCTTGTATTCCCTCTCTCGCTGTGTCTCTCTCTGTCAAATAAATAAATAAAATCTTAAAAAAAAAAAAAAAAAAAGTGAAAACATTCCCACACCTAAAAGAAATGTGAGTTCAACTTACAGCGAGATGCCGTGTTTCACCCCTAAGATTGGCAAACATAAAAATATTTGATAGCAGGTAGTACTGGTGGAGGAATGGGGAAACAGGCACACTTCACCCTTCTTGGAGCAGTTTACATGGAGGTGGTTCTCTTTGGAAGGCAATCTGGCAATACTCCGTGAAACTAAAAACGAGTATGCCTTTTGATAATTCTAGGAACTTACCCTATAAACTCAAACATATGCCCAAAATATGTGCAAGACTATTTGTTGCAGTTATCACTTACACTGGCGGTTGGTCAATTACAGCCTGTGGGCTAAATCTGGCGGGCTGTTTGGTTTTGTAAATAAAGTTTTATTGGCACCCAGCCAAACACTCTTTTACGTATCATCCGTGGCTGCTTTTGAACTAGAAGGGCAGAGTGGAGTAGTTGCACCCAAGGCTGTCTGGCCCACAATGCCTAAAATATTTACTCTTTGGCCTTTTATGGAGTAAGTCCACTGACCCCTAGTTTATACTGATTTAAACAAAAAAGCCCAGAAAAACTGGTTATCCCTTGATAGGTGCCTGGCAAAATAAATTCTGGCACAGAGGGAGGAATAGAATTCAGGTGTTAAAGATAGAGACTGGCCACAGAATGGGAGAAGATATTTGCAAATGACACTACAGATAAAGGGCTGGTATCCAAGATCTATAAAGAACTTCTCAAACTCAACACCCAAAAAACAAATAATCAAGTCAAAAAATGGGCAGAAGACATGAACAGACACTTCTCTGAAGAAGACATATAAATGGCTGACAGACACATGAAAAAATGTTCATCATCATTAGCCGTCAGGGAAATTCAAATCAAAACCACATTGAGATACCACCTTACACGAGTTAGAATGGCAAAAATGGACAGGGAAAGAAACAAATGTTGGAGAGGTTGTGGAGAAAGGGGAACCGTCTTACCCTGTTGGTGGGAATGCAAGTTGGTACAGCCACTTTGGAAAACAGTGTGGAGGTGCCTCAAAAAATTAAAAATAGAGCTACCCTATGACCCAGCAATTGTACTCCTGGGTATTTACCCCAAAGACACAGATGTAGTGAAAAGAAGGGCCATATGCACCCCAATGTTCAGAGCGGCAATGTTCATAATAGCCAAACTGTGGAAAGAGCAGAGATGCCCTTCAACAGACGAATGGATAAAGAAGATGTGGTTCATATTTACAATGGAATATTACTCAGCCATCAGAAAAGATGAATACCCAACTTTTATACATCAGCATGGTTGGGACTAGAGGAGATTATGCTAAGTGAAATAAGTCAAGCAGAGAAAGTCAATTATATGGTTTCACTTATTTGTGGAACATAAGGAATAACATGGAGGACATTAGGAGAAGGAAGGGAAAAATGAAAAGGGGGGGGAAATCAGAGGGAGAGATGAACCATGAGAGACTATGGACTCTGAGAAACAAACAGGGTTTTAGAGGGGAGGGGGGATTGGTTAGCCCGGTGATGGGTATTTAGGAGGGCACGTACTGCATGGAGCACTGGGTGTTATATGAAAACAATGGATCGGATCGTGGATCACCACATCAAAAACTAATGATGTAGGGGGCGCCTGGGTGGCTCAGTCATTAAGCGTCTGCCTTCGGCTCGGGTCATGATCCCTGGGGCCTGGGATCGAACCCCACAATGGGCTCCCTGCTTGGCGGGGAGCCTGCTTCTCCCTCTCCTGCTCCACCTGCTTGTGTTCCCTCTCTCGCTGTGTCTCTGTCAAATAAATAAGATCTTAAAAAAAAAAATTAATGATGTATTGTATGGTGACTAACATAATAAAATTAAAAAAAAAAAAGAGACTGGGAAGTGATCGCATCTCTGGAGGGAAGGCGTCTTTTCTCTATGTATCCTTTCGCACTGCCGTTTTACTTGTTAAGCCATTAAAAATAAAAGTGGGACTTCCCCAAGTATGGGGAGGGTGAAGGTGCCAGGAGAGGCCATCCTGCTGTTAGGGACTTAAGTTACCAGAGCGCCATCTGCTCAGGCAGCCTCTGCTCTCCCTAGGTCTCAGCTGCTGGGACAACGGGAAAAGGGGAATGGCCTGCCCTCCTTGGATTCCTGAACCACGGAGTCAAGCCTCTGGTCAAGCACAGATACCAATAATAAGTGAAGGCATCCGGGGCAGAGTAACGGGCCAGAAGGATGTGCACCCTGGCAGCTGCTGTTGCCCTGAGGAAGCCTGCGGGCGGACCGGGCCGTGCGGGACACCCTGGGCTGGGTCCCTGGGGGACAAACAGGGGCATCAGGACCCCGGGGCGGTCCTCCCTGGGACCCGTCTGATGAGGAGAGGGGCACCTCCC
>NC_058403.1:211072787-211233931 GCF_002201575.2 Neomonachus schauinslandi | reverse complement strand
GCGCGGCCCCGCCACCCCCGGGGCCCGGGCCCCCCGGGGGGGCCCCCCCCCGGCGCCGCGGGCGCGGGGGGGGGGGCCCCCCCCCCCCCCCCCCCCCCCCCCCCCCCCCCCGTCGGAGGAGCCCCCAGCCCCGGCCCCAGGCTTAGAAGGAACCTCAGGCAGGCGGCCGCGCTTCCAATCTGGAATCGTTTACTGAGTCCACTTCTTACACACATAATTATAAAAGAATAAGAATCGACAAAAATATTTTCTTTCCATAATATGTAGAGGTGGTTCGTTTCTGGTGGGGTGTTTTTTGTTTTTGCTTTTTTCTTCTTGCCCGCCCCCGGCAGAACACTTGGCAGGGAGGAAAAGGAAGGAGTAAGGATAACCCTGAGGCGGGGAAGGGTCCGCTCGCAAGGCCAGAGCCCCGGGCGTGCGCGGGCGGCGCGCACAGTGCCCGGCGGAGAGCGGGGCCGCGCGCTTGCTTCAGAGCCGGCCTGAGAGCTCCGGGAGGGCGGGAGGCTCCCGGCCCGCTGCGCACCACTCCCCCGCTGGGCTTGGAAGAAGCACCCTCTACCCCGCCCCCGCGCGAGTGCTGGCTGGGTGGAACCCCGCGGCCCGGCGGCGGACCCCATTCTAGGTTTAGGCACCCTTTGCTTTGTCTTTTAAATAATCATCAAAAACGCCCCCCCAAACAAAACACTATGAAGTGGGCGGGTCTGGAAGGAAAGGCAAACGCATGCTTCTGTGCGGCCGGTGTGCGGCGGGGCGGGGAGGAGGCCGGGCCCCGCCCGGTGTGGGTTCCCGGTGGAGTTGAGGCTCCAGCTCCCGGACATCGTGGAGGGGAGGGGATGGCTTGAGGAAGTGCTTCTTGGATGTGGGCCTCATCTCTCCGTCCTGGCAACCGAGAAGCAGCGGCAAAAAACCCAGGAGCATTACAAAAAGGAGAAAGGCGTGGGGGCAGCGAAGGCGGAGGCTCCGGGTGGGGGGGCGGCTGTCCAGCGGGGGCGGTGGGAGGAGGCGCCGCGCGGGGTCTGCGGGGGCCCCTCGGGCCCTCCCGCCTGCTCCCCCAGTGGCGGCGGCGGCGGCGGCGGCGGCGAAGCCACTTGTGCTCTGAATGTGCAGGCCCCGGGCGACGGGGGGCTCAGAGGTATTCCTGTAGAAAGTGCAGCAGCGTGACTTCATAGTGCTCGCCGGACTCCGGGCAGCGGATACTGTGTCTCTCGTTGGGGTAGATCTGGGTGGACAGAGAAGGCAGGGCTGGTGACACAGAGGGACCCTGCCCCAGGCGGTCGCCAGCCCGGCATCCTGTACCCGCTCCACCCCCCCCACCCCCCTCACCCCCCACCCCCCGCCCCAGCTCAGGGCGGCTCCTGGGCGGTGGTGGAAAGAGCAGACACCCTGGACTGATGGACCTGAGTTCCAAATCTTCTCTGCCCCCGACTGGCTTGCTGTGCACTCTGGGCAAGTGACAACCTCCCTGACCACAGCCACCCGCCTCCAAAACCGGAGGAAGAATCTGGACCTCTCCGGGTCTTTTCGAGGGCTGGCCAAGCTCGTCTCTCAAACACAGAGCACGTGCACATTCAGAATGGCACATTTGAGAGACTGCCTCTCTGCCCTCAAGCTAGGAGCTGTCCCTCAAACCTGGGGAGGTGCAATGAACCCACCTCAGTGGAGGGGGAGGTGCATCAAATCTTTGGGACCTTTGGTACTGTTCACTGGAGCCACTTGCTTTTGACCAAAAGGCCACGTTAGGACTGCACATGCCATGGCTCCCACGACAGGCCTCCCACCCCAGGCTCTGTCGTGTGTTTTCTGGGTTCTCTCCCACCACCGAGGGGGGCATTATCCCCAGAGAGGAGCGGTGACTTGTCGGTGCCAAGGGCCAGTCCTTGAGACCTGGCTGAGCTGACGTCCAGGCCCTTGGGTGACGGTGACAGCTTAGGTCTTGCCTCTGACCATGAAACGAGGGCTCTGGCACCCTAGCAGGTCTCAGATAGACCCTGGGGGCTTGAAACCTGCTGCACACTCTCCCAAAGTACCTAACTCTAGTCTCAAGCTGGGTGGAGCTGGCTGGTACCAGGGCCAGGGGGCCCATTCCTCACCTCTCCCTGCCAGCAAGATGGGTTTGCGAACTAAACCATTCCTTCCTCTCCAGGCCCACAGCCACTGCCTCAGTTCACTACTCTGGAATACATCCAAGCGCCCAGAGGTCTCTCCGTCTCACTTGCCTTCTTTTTTATTTTATTTTATTTTATTATTTTTTTAAACATTCCATTTATTTGACAGAGAGACAGTGAGAGCAGGAACACAAGCAGGGGGAGTGGGAGAGGGAGAAGCAGACCTCCCGCCGAGCAGGGAGCCCGATGTGGGACTTGATCCCAGGACCCTGGGATCATGACCTGAGCCGAAGGCAGACGCTTAACGACTGAGCCACCCAGGCGCCCCTCTCCCTTGCCTTCTTTAATCCATCCCTGGATGAAGCACAAGTCTAATCATACAGTCCCCAGCGCAGAGCCCTGCAAGGACTTGCCAGTCTGGCATCAAGACCCTGTCTCCTGCTGCAGGACCTCACTTCTCCCCACTTTGGGCACCAGCACTGCCAGGGACAGACCTTTCACACCACCCTGGGTCTGGCTGCCTGGTTACTTCTTCCTCCTTTTGGCTGTGAGGGCAGGGAGCAAGTCTGTGTGGTTTCCTGCTGTGCTCTCAGCCCTCAGGCCAGGGCCTGGTCTACAGTGTGATGTGTGAACAAGGAGGACCGGGGACCACCAGCCTCCCAGGCCATCTGCTCCAGGGTGCCTGAAACAAAAGGCGGGGTCTGCCCCACCTTCCTCACACACAGCCCTGCTCCCACCCCCAACAGAGTATCTCATCTCACCCACAACTTCTCATGGGGAGGCAGGGGCCCAGGACTCCAGGCCCACCCTGTGTGCTAAACGCTCTCCCAAGAGAAGCCATTTGGCCCTTGAAACCTCACTGGCAGGCAGGAGTTATCCTGCCCATGTCACAGACGAAGAGAGGAGGAAAGGCCCGAGGTTAATGGACCTACGGCGGAGCAGGATTTCATGCTCATCAGGGCTGTGTGAGGTTCCATGCCACCCTGCCTCACCCTGATCTGCAGCTGCCTCTGGCCTGTTTGCGAGGAGCATGTCCTCCCTCCTGCCCTGTCTGGAAAGGCATGCTCAGCCACAGGTCCCTGAGGCCTGTCCCTCCTCCCCTGTGACCCTCAGTTTCTCCATCTGTCCAATGGCAACATGGCACTCCCCTGAGGACAGAGCATGTGGAGGCTTCTGGGAGGCAGAAACACAGGGGCTGGCAGCACGTGATAAAACCTGCCTCTCTCGCTTGGCCGGCCCCTTTCCTGCTAGGACGACTGACTATGGCTCACGTCCCACTGGCTCCCGTGGGCCCCTGTCTAGAGGGTGTCCCAAAGGAGGCAGGCCCACACACCTCACCCTTTGAAGGAAATCCAGCCGAGGCCCCGCCCCCCACCCAAGCCCCGCCCCCACCACTGAAGCCCTGCCCTTCGCCACCAACGCCCCACCCCTCACCTCCAACCCCTACCCTCTCAGAAGCCTGACTCATCACCAAGGCCCCACTTCTCACCGACAAGACCCCCCCCTTATGGCGGAAGCCACGCCCCTTGCCCAACACCCCACCCCTCGCCCGAGCTGGTGGCACCCTGCCCATCGCCCCGCCTTTGCCCCCAACTCCTCTCCCGCTTATTCCATCCACCCTGGTCTCCAGTCCCAGGAGAGGCCCCCGACACTTTCCCGTGCCTGGTGTCTAACCCCCCAGTCTCCCACACCTCTACTCTCCAGCATCCTTCAATGTCACCTCCTCCAGGGAACTCTTCTCTGATCCCAGTCACCCAGAGATGCTTTCAGCGCCCTGAACCTTCCTTCCAGGCAAATTCCTTGGTTTAAGGTAAAATGGCGTGGGCGCGATAATTTCCGTAACCCTGACCTGCCTCCACCAGGCTGAGCTGCAGGGGTGTCCTGGCCTGTCCCCTCAGGGTGCCCGCTGTTGAGGGCACCACCAGTGATCAGTCCATGATTGCTGACTGGATGTGGGGCCATGGGGGGCCCGGGGAGCGGTGGAGGCAGCTGATGGGGGGAGCCCTGCCTTGGGGGCCAGCGCAGCAGCAAGTGACTCTGCCCTGCCCACCCCACGGGCTCCTGGGGAGGCGCCACCCACCTGGAGCTGGTAAGGTTTTCCGGCTCGGATCAGCTGGGAGACGAGGAAGTTTGTGTGGAAAAAGTGCACATTCTCATCCAGGAAGCCATGCAGGATGAGCAGGCGGTTGGGCCTGGAAGACAACGTTGGGTGAGGGTCTGAGGAGGGACCCTCTGCTCCCGTCCAGCGCCAGCTCAGCAGCCCGCGGTGGCAGAACCGAAAGCCTGAAAGCTGGGGGTGCGACAAGCAGGTCTGGGGACTCCCTCACTTCCAGGCAAGGAGGGGAGTGGCGGGTGGGCGCGCTGTGCGTGGTATACCCTGAGCCACAGGGAAGCTTCTAGAGCAGAGCTGCCCCATGGCACTGTGGGATGATGGAATGTTCTAGACCTGCCCCACCCAATGCAGTCACCACAATCATCACCACATGTGGCTACTGAGCACTTAAAATGTGGGAAGAGTGGCCGAGGAACTGTAGGTTTTAAAAATTAGATTTTTTTTTTTTAAGAGAGAGTGCAATGCAGGCAAGGATGGGGAGGGCAGAGGGAGAGGGCGAGAGCCTTGAGCAGGCTCTATGCCCAGTGTGGAGCCCCACGCAGGGCTCGATCTCACGACCCTGAGGATCACGACCTGAGCCGAAATCAAGAGTCGGACACTTAACCGACTGAGCCACCCAGGCGCCCCTAAAAGTTTGATTTTTAAAAATAATTTATTGAGGTGAGATTCGCATAACCTAAAAACCCCTCATTTCAAACTGAACGATTTGGTGGATTCACAGTGTTGTGGACCACCGCGTCTGTCTGGTTCCAGCAGAGCCCCCCGACATTAGCAGTCCCCCCCGGCCCCCTGACAACCACCACACAGTCTGTGTCTGTCTCGACGGAGATACTCTGTCAGTGGCTGTGAACCAACGTGAGCTGAAATTCAGGGGCCACATAGGGCTCCCGGCTCCCAGACTGGATGGCACAGCCCAGAGCACTGGGTTTCGAGCTTGGCTGTCCCCAGGGAGCCTGGGCCACACTCCAGACCACGGAGAGCAGCCTCACCAGGAGAGGGGCCCAGGCGGGGTCAGCCTGCATCGAGAGCCTAGCACGAAAGGCGTGGGCCCAGGGAAGTAGTTCACCAGATGGAGCCACACCAGAGGGCGGCAACACTATTTCCCCCCCAGAGAAAGAGGCAGATACCGAAGCATGACATGGTATGCCTAAGCTAGTCCCACGGCCCTAGATGTTACAACCACGTGGACCTGTGTCCCGAACCACCGCATGTCAAATCCCACAAAACTGAGGCTGATCGGATTCAAGACCAACCGACGGCCCCACAGCTGGACACGTGCTTGGGGAGTGAGGGAAGCCTGCGTGTGCCAAGCAGTGTGACTCTAGAGCCTTCTTTCCATCATTCTGAGGGCAGGGCCAAGGCCTCCTCCCTCACAGGGCAGCCTGGTGTTGGCCTGCTTCTGCGAGGAGCAGCGAGAAGGGGAGGCCTCAGGGGGTGTGAGGCGGCCGCAGAGAGGGAGGTGCGGAGCCCAAAGGAGTACAATGCCGATGCGGGGGGCACCGCGGACGCCCAGCCTCGCCGACAGCCGGCCCCGGGGGGGAGGGGGGCATCCCGGACAGAAGCAGCGGGGCCAGGGAGGGGTGGCGGGAGAGAAATGGGGGCCGTGGCGACCTGGAAGGCTGGGGCGGGTGGGGGCCTTACTCATTGGGCAGCTTCTCCACGTGCAGAGCTACAGAGCCCGCCTCGTAGCCAAGCTGGTTGTTCTCTGGGACATCCATGTAGCGCTCGGTGTACCCTGTGTCATAGGCCATCCAGACGGTGACCGGGGCGCCCGCGATGGCCACCTGAGGGCCACAGTGGACAGAGAGGGGTCAGGGAGACAGAGACGGGGAGAGAGAGAGAGAAGCAGAGGGAGAGGAGAGGAGAGAGAGACACACACACACGGGTCAGGTCTCAGGAGCCCTCGCTTGCCTGCCGGCTGCCCTGGGGCCTCCCCCGAAGGATGTGAGGAGCGGGCATGCACACGGGGGGGCTGGCAGGGGAGGGGCCCTCAGACCGTGTGTCCCCCGTGGATCGTGCGTTGTCGAGGGAGGGCGGGTGAGCTGAACGAGGGCGTTCAGGCCGGGATCGGCCCCTCCCTGGTCCCACTGCCTTCCTGCCTCCTCCTCCTCATCGCCGCCCCGCGGTGCCCTGACAGTGCCGCCGGCCTGGGGGCCCCTCCCCCGACGCTCTTCACACCATGCCCCACCTCTGCCCATCCGAGGCCGGGGTCCCGGGCTCAGCCTCCCACAGAGAGCTGCTGGCGGGGTTTTGTGCAGCCGGATGCCATCCTGGGGTCAGCAGTGGCGGGCAATGAGGAGGGGGGCTCGGCCCCACGGGGCTGCTGCGGGGAGAAACAGCCACGTGGCAAGGCCCCTGCCGAGATGCCTCTCCGGGGGGGCGGGCTCCGAGGGGCACAGGCGGGTGCCCGCAACCAGGAGGGGGATGGGGCGGGACCCACCTTGAACACTTGGGGCTTATGGATCAGCCCCATGAGCGAGAGGAAGCCTCCGTACGACCACCCGTGGATGGCAACTCGGCTCAGGTCGATGAAGCCGTACTTCTCGGCCACAAACTGCAAGCCCTCCACCTGGTCCTCGATCTCCACCTGGCCCTGAGGGACGAGTCCGGGCACCTCTCAGAGGGCTCCTTCCGTGTGTGCGCCCTGCTGTCCCACCTCTGTCCCTCATGGACCAGAAGCAGCTCTCGGGAAGCTCCCCCTCTCTCCAGACCCTGTTCCAACCTGCTCTTGGGGGGGTGGTGGTCAGTCGGGCCGGGCACCAACCCCACCCTGCCACCTCCTGGCTGACCCGGAGAAAGTCACATCTCCCCTTCTGGGCCTCAGTTTCCTCATCCCTAAAATAGGACGTCCACTGGAACAGGGCCACTTTACAGTGGGCGAGGTGGTGAGTGTCCTGCACTCAGAGGCCTGGCACAGGCTGAGGCTTGATGAACAGCGAGTGTCATTACCGTCTTCATCCTCATCGCCACCACCACCATCCTCCCCACCATCACCACCATCATCTCCATCTTCATCACCACCACCACTATTCCCACCATGAGCACCATCAGCTCCATCCTCATCACCTCCGCCACCATCACCACCACTGTCTCCATCCTCACCACCATCTTCTCCATCCTCACCTCCATCTTCTCCATCCTCACCACCACAACCATCATCACCATTAGCACCACTTCTATAGCCACCAGTCCCTGTCTGTTCCAGCCGTTGGGACTTCCTGCTGATGGGGCCCATACTGAAATATTTGGCTCATCTGGGCCTCAGGCACCAGGTGGGATGTGTAGACACCTGTCTCCCCATGGGGTGTGGCTCAGAGCACAGCATCAGAGTGGACATTCTCCTTGGTTCCGAAAGGCTGCCCTACTTTTATGCCTGGCATCCTGGCCGGGACTGGCCCTGAGGAGGTGTTCCAGAGCTGCCCCCGAGCCCCAGGGCTGCCCTCACCACACAGGAAAGACCCAGAGAAACTGTGGAGTGATGTTACCATTTGGTTTTTCAGGGCCCCTTCGAACCGAAGCCCTCGCTGACACGAGCCCCTGCCATCAATCACAACCACGGCGTAGCCCAAGGATGCCAGTGTGTTGAGCCGCAAATACTTGATTCCTTTGAAGGAGTTATTCACCAGCTGCACCTGTGACGGGAGAGCAAGGAGGGGACGTGGAGCTTTAGGACGAGTGGCAAGGAATCCAGTGTGAGACACCAGGCAGGAGGGGCTGGATGGGCCAGGGGCCAGAGGGATGGGGCTGGGGGTCTTACAGCCTCATCAAAGCTCCTGCACTTTACTGTGGAGGCTGCAGATGGCTCTGGAAGGGTTCTAGCCACGGGGGAGTAGAAGGTCAGGCAGGGACCCACTCTGCACCAGGCATGTGCTTAGGATGGGCTCCCTCCTCAGCCGGGGCCTCTGCCGCGGCCCTACCCTGGAATCACTCCCTGATTTTTTCAGCCACATTCTGCCCCCTTTCTACCTGCAGTTTTCTCTAAAAACAGACAAAAACTGGTGGTGTTCTCAGAGTAACTTGACTTAACCCAGTTCCTCACTTTGGCGCTACTGATGTTTGGAGCTTTGTCAGTCTCTGCCATGGGAGGGCCATGTCAGGTACTGCAGGGCGTTGACTGTCCCAGGCCCCCACCATAGCTGTGATGACTACAAATGTCCCTGGACATCACCAAGCGTTCCCTGGGGGACAGAATAACCCCAGGTGAGAAACTGCCATCTTAGATGGACCCCAATGCCCATCTGCCTGCCTGGACCTGTCTTGTCCCCTTCTCAGAGAACTGGGCCCAGGGCCCATGGCCACCTCTATCCCCAAGTAGGTGACCAGGGGTGACAGTGGGTCACTGCTGGGCAGGTGGGCCAGACAGACACCTGGGGGCTAGGGGGGTTTCCCAGAGGGACAGGGGAGCATCAGCAGGTGAAAGGGGCAGGCAGTTGTATGAGAGGGTGGGGTGTACAGAGACCCAGAGGCAGGGGAGCAAGGGCCCCCAAGAACCCTATGTGGTCAGTGGGGCTGCGGCCCCCTTGCATGAACCCTCCTTCTGGCCTAGCTGGCACCCAAGTCCTGCTGTGAAGGAAGGGGGTGTAGGGAGCAGGGCTGACACACACCTGGGGGCCTCCATACACAAAGAGGACAGTGGGGTGCTTCTTCCCTGGCTGCACAGCGTGGGGCTTGTAGATCATGCCGTAGAGCCGCACGTCCGACTGCGTGTGGAAATGGAAGATTTCCGGGGGCACGTAATCCGGGGGGCAGCCTGCAGAGACAGAGCGGCTGTGGCTTTTTGGGCCGGAGGGCGCCAGGGAAGCACATCTGGCTGAATGAAGCCCAGGAGCCACTGCCTGGCCCTCGGCTGTGGAGGGAGGATGGGAGGCACCCTGTCTTCTGTGCTTCCTGATGGTTTGAATCAGAATCCAAGGGCCACAAAGGACCCTTGGTCCCATGAGTGTGCACGCGGCAGGCTGCGGTCCCCCACAGCCCCCCGACACTTGCTGATCTGATCTCCTATGGGGGTGGCCACGCCTCTGCTATCATCTGCCTCTGATTTTCACCTTTGCCAAGCACCACTGGTTTTCCAATCATGACAGTGAGGCAAACATCTTTCTTTAGGATTACCTTGGAAGTTTATTTAGATAAATAGAGAAAGTCAATTTAAAAAGGAAATAAGTCAATTGTCACATAGGTTCTGTAAAGGGTCAGACGGTGGGTACTTCTGTCTCTGCGTCTTAACTACACGGCTTGGCTGTCTCGGCCCCAGTGTGGCCGGGGACAGTCCCTAAGTGACCGGGAGTGGCCGGGCTTGGTGCACAGGCCGTGTTTGCCCACTTCTCATGGAGGTGGGCTACAAACATGGCAAGACTGGGAATTTCCGGACGTGGAGCCTCAGTCCACCTGCCGGCAAGCCCAGGGCTGGGCACCAGGACCCAGGACTTCCCACTGCTGTCCCCCTTGCTGTGCTGGGTGTCTTGGTAGGACCCACCCTTCCCTCGGTTTCATCTGTAACACGGGCCCAGGGTTCCTGCTCTATCAGGTCCTGCAGTGATGTGGGGAGAGTCACAGACTGAGTGAGCTACTGGCTGGAGACTTCTACTGGGTCCCAGAGGGTGACGATGTAACAAGATGCTTTCCAACCCACAGACACCCCACAAACGCCAGGCATTCTTATTTCCTAGAATGTTCTGGAAATCTAGCAAGTGGCAAATCTGGGGTCAGGGAAGGGCGTCCTTTTTAGTCTGTGATTGCCGTGGGCTAGGCGCTGTCCAGAGTGTTCGGTTTTCATCCTATGGACTGCCTGCCGTGAGACCGTTTCATTGAGAAGGACACATTTGAGAGAGACTGACTGACTTGCCTATGGTTCTGCAGCCAGCAATGAATCTGGGGCCACCTGAGCAGAGTTCTGGCCACCCTTCAGGCTCTTGGGCAAACTGGAAAGTTGCCTCTGTTCCCCGAGGCTACGCTCCTGCCTGACGCCCCAGCTCCTTCCACAAAGGTATCGGGATGTGTGCCCTGCGCAGATGCCCCTGGAGACAGCCACCCAAGGATGAGAACACCCCACGTGGCAACGCCCCATGTCTGGCAGCTGGTCGCTCTGTGCTGTGCTGTCCCTAACCACAGAGCAGAAGTTAGAGACAGGCCCAGGGGGCAGGGCCCACAGGACAGGTGAGGCCACTGGTAATGCCCAGTGATGAGCGCTTGGGGCCCCCGGGCCACTTGCTGCTTTGAAGCTGCCAGAACAGCCCCCTCTCGCCAGTGTTATTTAACAGGGCTGCATCTCATTCTACAGACAGGCAAGCCGAGGCTGCCGGGGATGGCGGGGGAGACTTGGTCAGGTCCCCAGGGATGTGGGGCTACTCACTGGCTGCCTCCATCATGCTGGCCCAGAAGTGGGGCTGCTTGTGCAGAGGGTCATCGTCGGGGCCGCTCAGCTTATAGACGTGCACGCAGGGCGGGGTGCTCACGCTGCTGTAGTGGCTGATGAACATGTCGAAGTTCTGTAGGCAGGACGGGGCGCTGAGCACTGCATGACGCGTGTCCTTCCTGACCTCCCAGTCCACTTTGGCTCCCTCTGCCCCTGTCACAACCCACTTACTGTCTCTGCCCTGTGTGCTCGCTTGTTTAAACTTTAAAACTCTTCCACTCCCATGAGGTGGGTGCTATTACCATCACCCCCATTTCACAGATAAGCAAACTGAGGCCAAGAGGAATCTGTCCCCTGGCCAGGGACCCCCGACCCCCGACACTTCCCTGGTGGTAACTGACCGACCCAGGGTCATACCCAGATCCTTCTGATGCCAGAGCCTGCTCACGTTGCTGGTTCTACAGCCCGCGGACTGCTACCAAATGCTTGCCCTGGACTGGAAGTAGCCCTGGGCATGTTCACTGCCTGACATTCTAGATCATTCTGACAGGCTAAGGCTGGGTGCCTTAATGGTGCCAGGCACATCTAGGGAGTGCCCACCTGGCTCATGGAGCAGCTGTGGGAGAAGCCGGGTGTGGTAAGGCGCACGATCTCGCCCGCCGACTCATAGCTGACCACATAGAGGTGGTGCTCCAGGGGCGTGTCCTTTGTACCTTGGAAGTACACCAGCTTCGTCTCCTCGTTGACCCAGATCTGTGGGGGCACAGGGGCTCCTCGTGAAGCAGTCCCAGGCCAGGCCTTGGACTTCCCGCGCCTCTGCTCCCACAGTGGCTGAGGGAGGGGGCTGATGCGTAGCGGAGAGACCCAGGCCCTTCTCCCTGCCCCCACAGGGAGGGCCCAGAGTTCTGTGCCCAGGACGTCTGTTCTCTCCCTAGTTGGCTTTAGCCCACCAGCTGGAAAAGAGCTAGCTGGGCGAGAAGCGCCTTGCAGACCTGGTGTGGCAGGAGGGGACAGCAATCTGAGCTCACCGCATGTCCTCTGGTAGGACTTGAAATCGGAACACCAACCCCAGACAGCCCCTTCTGGGCATGCCCAGAGCTGCGAGTGCAGAGCAGAGGGCACAGTGCCCAGGACAGAGGCTGAGGGAGGGGCTGGCCTGTGCCCGAGGGCCCATCAGCCCCCAGCCCTGGTCCCCAAGGGGTCAGCCCACCCCTCTGACCCAGGTGCTCAAGGCTAAGAAGCAGCACCTGCTTCCTGGGTGAAGCCCCATCAGACCCCAGTGTGATGTTTAGCGATGAGGCCTCGGGAAGAACAGGAAGGAACCCTGCTCTGGGGACTGGAAGAGCCATTCACTGCCTTTCTGGGGCCGACCTGGGAACATGGAGGTAAAACACTTAAAGAAGGAGTGTTCTCTGATGCAGCATTATGCTCCAGGGAACTGTTCCTGAGGGCTTCACTCGAGCGGTGACTTTAAGTGGAAGGACAAACACGCTGTGTTCTTAATATTAAAAAAAAGGCAGGGGCGCCTGGGTGGCTCAGTCGTTAAGCATCTGCCTTCGGCTCAGGTCATGATCCCAGGGTCCTGGGATCGAGCCCCACATCAGGCTCTCTGCTCAGCGGGGAGCCTGCTTCTCGCTCTCCCACTCCCCCTGCTTGTGTTCCCTCTCTCGCTGTGTCTCTCTCTGTCAAATAAATAAATAAAATCTTAAAAAAAAAAAAGTAAAAATAAAAATAAAATAAAATGCTGCTGTGGCTTTTTTTTTTTTTTTTTAACATCTGGGTAAAAACCCAGGCATGCAAGCGTCGCAAGGCCCACAGCGATGGAGAAAGGAGAGAACTCGGGCTGGCAGGTACGCCAGATGCTATGCTGGGGGCTTTGGGTTACTTTAAAGCAGGGTCCTCATCGGGGCGGTCTCCCCCCCCCCCCGCCGGGGACATTTAGCAACATCTGGGGACATCTGTGGTTGTCACACCTGGGATGGATGGGCCGGGGAGGCTGCTGATGTCCCATAGTGCCCAGGATGCTCTGATGTGGGCAGTGCTGAGGGGGAGAGACTCTGCCATAAAGATGAGCAGATCAGAGCTCCCTGAGGGTCCCATCTTACAGATGGGGAATGGGAGTGTAAGCACCCAGCACTGAGGGGCAGGGCTAGGCTGGGAGCCCAGGGGTGCCTCTTAGCAAGAATCAACCACAGCAAATGAGAAGGCAACCTTTAACCTTTTGGTACCCGACCCCCCGACTCGCCTCACAAATAGGCGGTGAAATGTGAAATCTTACACCTTGCTTCTGTTTCAACAATTTACAGGGACGTCTTTCCAAGTCAGTGACCGGGCATTCCGTCAGGTGTGGTTACGCTATCACCAACGCCCGTATCTGTGCCACCTGGACGTACCGGTATCACTCCTCTCGGGCTCACTCAAGTGTGCACTGACCACTACTTCCCACTGCGTGAGCAGCTCTATAATGCACGCATGCGTGCTAACATCTCTAATGTCTGTCTTTGGTCCAGGAGGCATTTATGCTGGAGTGAGGTAGGGATCCAGGAAGTCTGACTAAGAGCTCTCTCCATAAAATTTGGAATTTTGTACAACTGGACCCTGGTGAAGAAGCTCTGGTCAGAGGCAAGTCTTGCCACGTTTTTACGATGGTGCATCTGGGTGAGTGGAAGGTACTTGTCTCTGCAGCTGCATCTTTGTCCCCAAACCTCCTGGGGACAGACGTTGGGGCAGGCCCCAGTTGGAAGCTGCAGGACAATCCCACCGTAGACAAAGTGTCCCGTAAACTGCTCTCCCAGGGAGAGGTGGTTTCATAAGCGGGAGAAGGCTAACAGAATGCAACAGATGTACAGAGCAGCGCCCACGACCCGGACTGGGCTTGTCTCCAGCTGGCCAGAACCAGAGCCCTGTGGCCCTGGGTATGCTGGAGCAGTGGATGGAGCTGAGTGGAGCAGAGCAGGAGGCAAGCGCAGCCAGGAGGGAAGAGAGGAGCCACAGGCACATGGGGTCTGCAGGGAAGCTGGAGCGAGTGTACGCACGTGTCTGGGCACGTGTGTGCATACAGGCGTGCGTGCAGGGCGGGTGGGGAGGGTTGCAAAGAGATTCTGGTACCTTGGAGCCGTGCCTTGCCAAAACCTCCCATTCACCGCTAGTCAGCGCGATCTCCTCCTTGATGGGGCATTTAAATTCATCTGGAAGTAAGGAAAGGAAGAGGTGAAGGGGGCCCCAGGCAGCCGTGAAGGGGACTCAAAGTCCCTGAGGCCAAATTCCACCTGAGAGAACTTGTCACAGAGCCCCGTGCCAGCAGGGCCAGGTGGGAGATGAGAGTGAGCTGGCTGAGCCTCCGACGCGGGATGGAGCGGGGACCCCCCCCACTGGCCACGGGGGCTGTGTACAGGATCCAGCATCTCCCAGGGAGAACCGGACAGCTGCGTTTGTATGGGAAGCACTGATCTTAGAACCCTGCAGAGGCCAAACCATCAACTTCCGGGCTCTCGACCTGTGACCTCTTAGCACATGTTCGGATTCTGGAGAACCAGA
This sequence comes from Neomonachus schauinslandi, assembly GCF_002201575.2. NCBI lineage: Eukaryota > Metazoa > Chordata > Mammalia > Carnivora > Phocidae > Neomonachus > Neomonachus schauinslandi. The sequence continues at coordinate 211,219,824 of NC_058403.1, read as the reverse complement.
TCTGGGTTAAAACGCTTTGGCTGAGCAAAGGCTCGGCTGAGTTTTTATGACAGATTTTTTGGATTCTGGGGGGCAGATCTCACTTTTGAATTTCCGCTAGGTAAATAACTACGGGATGCCTGCTGGTGTGTGTTACAAATTTATTGAGACACTTTACGAGTGATGGCTGTTTTGTTCTGGGCACAGCTGAATCTGGGATCCTCCTGTGTCCCTCACTCACGTGGAGGCTGGACACGGCCGATCGGTCGCTCGTTCAGATCTTTTTTTTTTTTTTTAACATGGAATGCTTCGCAAATTTGCATGTTGGTACAGAGGCCCCGCTACTCTTCTCTGTATCGTTCCAGTTCTAGTGTGTGTGCCGCTGAGGACAACACTCATTCAAATCTTTACGGTGCCGTTCTTGGTCGCGCCTTCAGAAGGTGCTGGGTGGGGGGCACAACCGCACGTGGCCACCGTTAAGAGCCCTGCTTCTGCTCCATTCTCCCGCCCCTCCAGGAGGACCCGGTGCGCCCAGCGGCCGGCCGGCCACGCACTCCCCCCTTGCAGCCTCCCGGTGCAAGCCCGCACCTCTCACGGGAGGGGCTGCCAACCACACCCGCTCGGCCCTCTCTCGAGGGACCCTCCACTGCGAAGGACACCTCGCGTGGCCCGGACACACTGCCCCTGCCAGTGCCGTCCCCGCTTCTGCTGGTCCTCCAGGCTCCTGACCCTCCTCCCTCTCCCCCAGGCCCGCTGATGGCGCCTTTAAAGAACTCATGCCTTTTGGTCCAAAGTGACCAAGGTCTCGCCTTCTCGGCCGTCCAATTGTTGCCTACCAGGCCTGAGCCACGTGACGGGAAGTGCAAGCTGGAGGGCAGGTGGGCCCACACAGCGTGGATGGGAAACCTGGTGCACCCACCACAGAGGCTGGAGGGCCCCCGGGGCACCTGCCGTGAGCTCCACCCAGCGACCACCAGAGCCTGGAATGAGGATGTGCCAAGTGAGGTCTCCTGAAGTGAGATTAGGTGGTGGTGGCTAAGTCAGACAGACAGACAAACGGGAAAGCACAACACCAAGACAGCCACAGAAAACCCACCTCAGAGATGGCCTAGCCAGCCCGTGCTGACTGCTTACACCCCAGGTGACAGTGGTGACAACACCCCGAGACAGCAGTCACTCCTCTGTCCCCGTCTCACTTGACCCCCATCAGCTCGTGGCTTTGCCTGTTCCTGACCCCCGGCTTGGCTCCCGTGGACACCTCGCTCTCTCCGGTCTCCATGCCCCATGCGGCGCTGCCTCAGGCTTGTTTGTGGGCTGCCTCTGAACTGTGGGGCTCCCCTGGGGCGATCCGGCCCTGGGGGACACTGGGCGATGTCTGGGGACATGTGGGGTCGTCACGATTGTGGGTGCTCCTGGCACTGAGTGGGTGGGGGTCAGGGGCGCAATGCCCGGGATGCCCCCACTGAGGACAAGCTGGCTCAGGGTCCGCAGAGCTGGGGGGGAGAGCCCAAGGGGCCCTGGGCTGGCTCTCAGCCCACACTGCTTCCCCGCCCAGACCGGCCTGTGGTGCTCCCTCCTGTCCTGAGGCTGCGAGGCCGGAGAGGCCATCTGTGAGGACACCCACACGCCCACTGCAGATGTGTTCTGCTCGCCGGCACTCCGGGCACGCAGACCACACAGCACAGCCACTCCTGGGCACTGCACCGTGAATACCTCCAAACCGCAAATGGACGTTTCTCTCCTAAAACTGCCCCTCCCATAGTCTTTCTGTCTCACACTGACCCTCCAAAAACCCTCCATGCTCCTGTGCCTTTCCTCTTTCTCTCTCCGACCCTACATCTAATCCACCAGCACACCGTGGTGACTCAGAGATCAAAGTTCATCCAGAATCAAATCTACCTGCGTTAGCCCAGCCTGCTGCCATGACCCATCCCTGTCACCTCTCCTTGCCCCTCAGGTTGTACTCCACACAGCAACCCTAGGAATGGCTTTAAACTGATATAAGATCAATGGTAAAAGCCCAAGTCCTTCCTGTGGCCCCAACGCCCCGCATGACTTGCCTCATCCCCTCTCTGTCCACCCCTCCTCCATCTCTCCCCCTCACTCACTCTGCTCCAGCCACAAGGGCCTCCTCACTGCTCTTCCAACACACCAGGCAGCTACTGCCCCAGGACCTTTGCACAAGCTGTGCCCTCAACCTGGGATCTGTGGGGCTGCCTCTGCCACCTGTTCCAGGTCTCTGCTTCATAACACATTATCCAGAGATGATCCCTGACCTCCCATGCTAGAAAGAAGGCCCCTCACTCTCTAGCCTCTTATCCTGCTGCATCTGCCACCACGAACATCACTCTCGATTGTTTTTGCATTACTGCCCATCTCTTCCACTAGAGAGTTCCATAAGAGCAGGGATTTTCCTTTCTCTTTTTGTAATTATACCCCTGGCACCTAGAGCAGCGGTTGGCCACTTTTCCTATAAAGGGCCAGATAGCCAATATTTTCCGCTTTGCAAGATACATGTCACACCACCGTCACACTACTCAACTCTGTCATGGTGGCATGAGATCAGCCACAGACACTCCATAAATGAATGAGCGTGACCATGTGCCAATAAAACTTTATTTATAAAAACAGGCGGTGGGCCAGATTTGATCCGTGGCTGTGGTGTGCCAACCGCTGGGGTGAGACAGGCCTGGAGCATAGTAAGTGCTACACAGATACCACTGACTGAATGAACAGCTGGCTCTAATAACCCCTGCCAGGCCGTGACCGATGTTCGGGAAAGGCTGGCTTTTTCTTCTATCCTGACCCTCCCTCATGGGACTGGTCACAGGGCGGGGCCAGTGAGTAAGCAGTGCACTGAACCACAGACGGCTGACTGGGTGAGCGGTGGTGTTAGTCAGGCTTTGCTCACCTTCCCCAGGGCTGAGAGGCTCACTCCAGTCGTAGCCACTGGGCTTTAAGATGGCGGTGACTTTGTACAAGTGGCAGAAGCCAGTCTTGCACTCGTTGGCACGGATGAAGCAGAGCTCCTCCTCTCCCTCTGACTGGGGGAAGGGATAGAAGATATCATGAACCTGTCCGGGAAGAAGAGAGAGGAGGCATCAGAAGGTGGGGCTCTGACCGTTGGCTGGACTCATGTGGAGGACAAACCCAGCCCCCTGGGACTCCCGCCCTCCCTGGCCCTGCTCTGCTGGGGATCTGGGGACCCGGGCGGGTGCACACCCGGCAGCTCCCCACTCTTACGTTGATCCACACATCGGTGACCTCCTCATACACGACATGCGGCTGGACGTTCCTGGGCACTGCTCTGGCGAAGGCCATCCGCTCCTCCTCATTCTCGGTAGTGGGGATGAACAGGGCTGGGGGTAGCAGGACGAGCTGAAGCCGCTGCTGGGGCCGATCCAGGAACATAGCCCAGGCGCTGAGAAAGCAAGAGGAGAGAGAAGCTGAAGGCCTCAGGGCCCAGTGGGGGGAAGCCGGGTGACGACACCTCCCTTCCCAAACTTACGTGGGATCAGAACCATTCTTCCTTTGCCAACATTGTCTACACTTGACCAAGTAAGACCGTAGCACACAACGGTCTCCAGGCCAGCACATGCCCTCAGGGGAGCCCAGAGGGGTGATAGACCTCTATAACCCAACTAGTTTGGAAACATCTTGTGTCATTAGACCTTAGAGCTGCATTTCAAAAATGTTTGCGATTTCTGCCACATACACGATTCTTTACTTCCTGTTTTGCCCTGTACGAACAATGTTCTTTCTTTATTTTGGGGGGGAATAAATTGTTTATTCTGTTGAACAACATGAGTCTTTAAGGACTTGGGATGGAAGCAAACAGCAACTTAAAAAAAATCCTGTTGGTGGTGGTGGTGGGGGCGCTCGGCTGGCTCAGTCGGGGAGAGTGCAACTCTTGATCTCAGGGTCATGAGTTCGAGCCCCACACTAGTGTAGGGATTACTTAAAAAAAAAAAAAAAATCCTGGGCGCCTGGGTGGCTCGGTCGGTTAAGCGGCTGCCTTCGGCTCAGGTCATGATCCCGGCGTCCTGGGATCGAGTCCCGCATCGGGCTCCCCGCTTTGCGGGGAGCCTGCTTCTCCCTCTCCCTCTGCCTACTTGTGTTCTCTCTCTATCTCTCTGTCAAATAAATAAATAAAAATCTTTAAAAAAAAAAAAAATCCTGTTTGGGAGCTCTTTTGTCATTATGTTCTGTCCTCAAAACAACTGCTTTGAAACAGAACTTTGAAAAACTGAAAAAAAAACGGTATCTTTTCTAACTGTAAATGGACAACATGTTTGAGGCCTGTTAGTACTGTAGATGGGAAACCTGGATCTCTGCATGGAGACAACAACGGAGACCAAACCAGCGAGTGACGCCATAGGGACGTGCGTGTCCACCGGAGCCTGTGGCCCACCAAAGGCATGGGGCCTCCATCCAGGCTCTGGGATGAGTGTGTGGAGCTGGAGGAGCAAACTGTCTAGCAAAGAGCCAGCAGGTAGACAGCTCCGCTTTGTGGGCCACACAGTTTCTCTGGGCCGGCCCTGCCGACCTAGCGTGAAAGTCGCTACAGACGATCCGTACACAAAGGAGTGTGGCCATGTGCCCATAAAACCTGATTTATAGACACTGAAACGTGGCGTTTGGCTCACTTTCATGTGTGATGAAACACTCTCCTCCTTTAGGGTTTTTTTTTTTTTTTTTTTTAACCCCTGATCATTCAGAAGCACGAAAGCCGTTCCCGGCTCATGGGCTAAAAGAAAACGGGCGTCAGGCCCAATCTGGCCTGCGGGCAGCGGTCTAGGGCCCCGTTTAGAGAGGTTCGTCCTCATCGTGGCAGGAGGGTTACCACGTGAGTGACAAGGAGTGACAAGGAGATCCCTCCGTGTCCTGCTGACACTCACTGCTTGCCGTCCCGGGTCCACCCGGCCCTGGCGATGTACTCCACCCTGGGGAAGAGCGCACTAAAGGGCTGCACCAGCTCCTTCTCCTGTGTCGCCACGACCTAAAGGGAAAGCAGACTCGGGTCACACTCTGGCCTGACCACATGCTGCCCAGGAGGAGACGGGCGCTTCCGCAGCAGACACGGTGCCCCCCGGACCCCTATGTCGGAGTCCTGACTCCTGGCGCCCCCCAAATGGGGCGGGATTCGGAAACAGGGTGGTTGCCGGTTTCATCAGTTAAGGTGGTACTGGAATAGGGTGGTCCCAATCCAAAAAAGGAGGTGGTCGCCTTATGGAGCGTGGATCCCAGGGCCAGAGGGGCAGAGATGCCTTGTGGCAAAGCGCAGGGAGAAGGCAGCCATCTACAAGGCAAGGAGAGGGGCCAGGAACAGATTCTCCTTCACGGCCTCGCAAGGAGCAGGCCCTGCCCACACCTTCCTACCAGACTTTCAGCCTCCCGAGCTGGGAGACGATACACTTCTGTTGTTTAAGCCCCCAGGATGTGGTACTTGGATATGACAGCTTGTGGGCTGGAACCCGAGGGCTCTGGTCTGGACTGTCACTACAGAGCCGGGTGGCCCTGGGCAACACGACTTGCGGCCGCTGCAGCTTCCTAGGGGGCTCAGGGTGGCACGGCCTCCAGAGGGCCGACGGGAGAAAGGCAGGCAGGGCCTCAGCGTGGCCCCCACCCCCACATCCCCCTGCTGCCCGGTCCCCAGCTGGCGCCACCCACGGCCACTCAGGACCCTGCTTGTCTGACGGGCCAGGCACCACTTGAAACAACTGGGAGGGGCTCAGCAAAGCCACCTAATGTCAGGTGTGTGTACAATCTGCCAGAACATTTGGGTAAAGAGTGGAGGAGGGGTTTGGTTAGGGCCTTATCATTCCAAAACCAAGACCTAAGCCCCCAAATCATGAAAATAAGGATATCTAATGCTTTTTGTTGAAACCTCAAACAAAAAGTCATTCTGACAGAAATGTGCAAGAGCGTCCTCAGCTTGTCTGAGTGCTCTAACCTCTGGCGTGTGGGTGTTTCCCTTCTGAGGCCCAGCACCTTCCTCGGTCATAGCCTCTTTTGCCCTCCTGGCTGTGGGGTCCTGACCAAGTGCTCCCTGAGTGATGAGGACACTTGTCCTGACCCCAGGTGACACAGAGAAGTGTCTGGAGCACTGACCATTCCAATGAAGTTATATGCGAGGATCTACCCAAATGCTGGGGAGAGGGAATGGCCAGTTCAGAGGTCGAGTCCCCTGGATGACTACCCAATGGGGCTCTCTGTTCTGGAAACCCTTACGGGACCTTCTGCTCAAAGGTGTTCACCAGCATCGCCTCCTCATGCGGAGGCAGGGGAGGCCGGGCTCACTGCTCAGTGTTGAGACGGAGGCTGAGTGACGGAGTGCCTTTTCAGGTTCAGTTGGCCAAGGAGAGCACGTGCCCTTGGAACGGGGGCAAGTGGCCTGCTGAGGCCGCCCACCTGCCCACTTGTCTCCAGCACCTCCCCCAGCCCCTCCTCTCCTCCATCCAGAAGCTTCTCCTGGGCACCCTGGCCATTCTCACCTTGCCCTGACTATCAGTCTGAAACTCGGCCAGCTTCAAGGCGATCTTGGGATTCTTGCTGCCTGCAGAAATGAGAGGGAGGTGAATCCAGCAGGTGTCTGGGATGGACGTATGGGGCAATGCCCCAGCAAGGCAACAAAGCCATTGTGGGAGGGAGGGGGAGGAAGGGACCGGGTGTCCGAAGGTCTCTCCGTGGGTGCGTCGTCACCCCTCTGGTCCAGGCACAAAGCGCCTCAGGCAGGCCTTCCTGACTTTGGACCTGGACCTTGTTCCTGACAGTGCTGTGACAACCATCTTCACCATTTAAGAACATGACCCTGTGCCGGGGGGAAGGTGGGTCGAGGAGGGACACGAGCATTAAGGAACATGCCTCCTTGCCTCGGAGAGCTTGAAACAAGTTGGTGGCAAAAACAGGACACATCCACAACAGAACCATCAACGACGCAGAAAGGTGGCCACGTGACTCAGCCTGGTCCTGAGCTGTCGGGAGGCAGGTGGCTGATTGGCTGGGATGGCCAAGTGGCACTTTCAAGAGGTGGGTTGGGGTCAGGCTCCAGCTATTTCCGTGACCAATCCTGCCTGTGGCCTGCATGGCTCTAGCTACCTGGGCGGGGAGCATCTGAGTGTCAGCTCTCCCGTTGGTCCCACCGTGGGAGAGGGGCAGGGAAAGCGGACATTTCCCACTGACACCAGGGGTTGGAGACGCCCTGGAAAGCTCTGTCAGGCACAGCACATAATAGGGGCTTACCGCATGCTTCCAAGGAGGTCAGAAACAAGCTGAATGTGACCCGCATGTGTACTGTGCAAATCACTAAGTATTTTTAAGTAATTCAAAGAATGTTTAAGAAGTAGGCTGTTTCCTGGAGAAATTTGGACTTCTGGCCTCTTGAGAAATGGGGCAAACTTGAATCTGTATTCTCACAACGTGACAAGTGCCCGACATGCCCTTGGATAGGGCCTGCACCCCTTCACCCCCGCCCGTCCCCCACCGTCTCCTGCATCCCGAGGCAGAGGGCAGGTACCATCCATCGTGGCCCCGGTCCTGCTATTGTTCTCGAGCCCAGCCTGCTTCTCTGGGTCCTGTGGGGAATCCTGGTTGGGACATGCCTCCTCTGTGAGGCCCAGACCGCTGCCCTGTGCCCTCACCTGTCCTGGGGTATCGGTAGGAGTCCGTCTTCCTTTCTTCTAGTGCGGGAGAGGGCACGTGGATGATTTCCACCTCGGACTCATCAACTTCCTCGTACAGGATCCGTAGCGTCTTGCAGCCTTCTGAACCTGGGAAGGGGCGGGGAAGCTGCTGGGGGTGCTCTGCATCCCTGCTGCCGCCCCCCCCCCTTCTCCTGCATGCTTGGGGCACTCAGCTCTACCACAACAGGGCCCAGACGAGAGCATGAGCCTTAGGGCTAGAAGCCCAGCTCCACCGCTTACTAGACCATAACCCTGTCACATCTCATCCTAGGGCCCGTTTCCTCACCCTGGCAATGGGAATGAGAACTGAGCTGGTCCCAGCACAGAATGGCATGGGAGGTGGCCCTATGGGGTGTTACAGGATGAACTGCATCCTCACTGAATTCCTGTGTTGGGAGCCCCCAGAACCTCAGAATGGGGCTGGATTTGGGGAGAGGGCTTTAGAGAGACAACCAAGTTAACATGAGGTCATTAGAGTGGCCCTGATCCAATGTGATTGGTGACCTTATAACAAGAAATGTAGACACAAATACGCAGAGGGATGACCACGTGAGGACGCGGGGAGAAGACAGCCGTGTGCCCGCCAAGGAGAGCGGCCTTGGGAGGAACCGGCCCTGCCGACACCCTGACCTCAGACTCCCCGCCTCCAGGACCGGGACAGTAAATGCCTGCTGTTGAGCCATCCCATCCGTGGGGCTTTGTTCTGGCGGCCCACACAGAGTAACACTTGGGGCCTGGCTCAAGAAGGCTGAGGATAAAAACCATTATGAAAAGTGCATGAATCACCGGGTGGTGACACTTTAGACTGGAATGCGGGGCTGGCGGGGCTGACATCATGGGGAAGGAGCCTGTGGCCATTCCTTCTAAGGCTGCTGAAAAGGAACCCTGTCTCTACAGTTTCCTGTACCCTCACCTATGACTCCCCACGGATGGACCAGGGATGCCTCCAGAACCAGCGGCCCGGCCCCACCCAGCAGAGCCCTGGAAGGGCTGAGGGGCTGGCCTGAGGCCACATGGTTTGGGACTGGCTGCTCAAAACCAGTGCCTAGGACTTCTGTGTTCGTCCGCTCTGCAGAGAGGATTCCTGGGCCTCAAACTTTGGCACTCTTGGGTTGCTGTGGTCTAAGAAAAGCCCTGTTCCTCCATGTAAGACAGCACAGGAGGCAAACATGGCTGTGGGGTCTGGGAGAGGGCCACACCGCGGGGCTGATGGCTGTAGCATTCGGGGGGCTTCCTCAAAGGGGTTTTGGAGCCACGCCAGCATAGCAGAGAAAGGACCTGTGAGACCATCTAGGCCAGTGGATCTCGACCGGGGGCCATCCCGTGTGGTTGTCAGAACCTGAGTAACACCTCAAGTAGAGGTCAGGGACGCTGCTCAACAGCCCACAGTGCCCTGGGCGGCCCCCAGCAGAGAAGGATCTGGCCCCGATGTCCAGAGCGCCGAGGGAGAGACATCCTGCTCTTAGCCAATGACCTCGTTCTACTGACCAGGATAAAGCAGTCCCACGCTTCAAGACCGCAGGGAGCCACGGGCTGAATGACCTGACCCAGGGCCCTCTTTCCGGAGGCATGGGCCACAGGGGCGCAGGCAGCGCACTGAAGCCCCCGGAGCCAGGCAGAAGGACAGGGCACGGCGGTCAGCCCCGTCGGCTCCCAGCAGCATCCGCACGCCTCAGGTGCCTCTCTGACGTAGCGACCCCTCCTCCTGGGAGCCGACCTCGGTTTGTGTGGTGCTGGCTGTGTTCCAGCACCAGATTCAGTGTCTCGCTTCTACTGATGGTTAGGACTGTAAAGGCTTCCCTTTCAGTCAATTTAAGGACGAGGTGAGCTGAACTCAAGGCAGTAGTGCGCGGCAGACAGGGCTCTGACACGGCCGTGCACCCCGCTAAAGCTCCCCGAGGCTCCAAGGCCACGGAGAAATCAGTGAGTGGCACATAGGCCAGAAACAGGTCCTCCACCCTTAGAAGACGGACCTGGCTCGACTGAATACCAGCCCCGTAGTATGTGGGCAGAGAAAGAGATACAAAAGGACCTGCGATCTGGCTTCCTCCATAAGCTGCTGGCAAAACCCATCGAGACTGAAGCTGTGTGCAGCTTCGGCTCAACTCTCTCACTGCTCGAACTTTCTCAAGATGGTAGGATTTGTGATCCTTGGCACTGGGGACTGTTTGGGGCTGATCATTCCCTATGGGCAGAGCTGACCTGGCCACTGCACGATGCTGAGCAGCAGCCCCGGCTCCTCTCCACTCCATACCTGTAGCCCCCAGTTGTGACAATGACAAATGTCCCCAGACGTCACCCAGCGTCTCCTGGGGACAGAACTATCCCTGGTTAAGAACCACTGAGAACCTCCCAGGAGGTCAGGATATATATACAAAGATGTGCGTTGTGGCATTGTTTACGACACAAAGCAAAAGCAAAACCAAAATCTGGAAACAACCAAGAACTAATTTAAACCAACTGTGGTCCCCAGGGACAGTTACTCTCATCCAAGTTCCCTGTGTGCGGACTGCAATGCACTGAAGGTTCCTGCTCCCCAAATTCAAAATGTCAAATCCTATCCCAAAGTGATCAGCCACTCGGGGCTGTGGGGCCCTGTCACAGCAGCCTGAATGGCTTGGGACACTAACACTGATAGAAAGGTGGCTGAGGTTTGTTTTAGGAGAAAAGAGCAAAGAGCAGAAAAGCAAGTAGACTGTGGCTCTGGTAATAAAAGGGACACTTAGGGAAGCGCTTTTACAAACGCAAAGGTGCCTACCCTCCCAGGAGGCCGTGGGGCACCACCAGTAGCCAGTGAAGCGGTCGAATTCTTCCTGGATGACGAAGGTGGCCACGCCTGCAGACCTGGGGTCATCGAGGACGCTGGGTGAGCCTGGATGGGAAGGGAGCCGGATGGGGTGAGGAACACAGTGCAGAACAGGCCTTTGCCCCCAAGCACTGCGGACATTCGAGGCCGGAGCATCCTACGGGTGAGGGCGTCGGGCGCACTGTGGGATTGACCTGCATCCCCACGCCCACTTGATGCCAGAAGCGTCCTCAACCAGCATGACAGCCAACAATGTCTCTGAACGTGGCCAGCATCCAAGTGGCCTGGGCTGAGCAGCTTCGGTTTAGAGAGAGGGTGCTGGGGCTGTGGGGCAGGATGGGGGCCAGGTGACCGGAGGCCATGGCCGGTGCAGAGCTCCACACACATATACCAGAGGATGAGGTCACTTCTGGGGAGCAGGGGGTGAGGGAAAACCCAGGAAGCATGTGAGATCTGAGCCTGACCGGGCAGAGTCAAACAGGAGGGCGGAGGTGGAGGGCCCGCAAGAGCAGAGAGGCAGAATAAGCGTCTGGTGGGGGAAACAGGCCACCGTGGCCGACTCCTATAGAGGAGGCCAAAAGCCAGGCAGCTGGGCCACGGCAGGACCACATGGGAGGGTCCAGGAAGCTGCTTAAAGCCTGGGGGTAATGGAGCAGGAATGGGGGCCTCTCCAGGAGCTGTGCCAGTGGCCACGATAACCGTCCACACGAGTGCTGCAGGTCCCCATCCCCCCGGGGCCAGGAGCACGCCCCCCCCACCCCGCCCCCACTGGCCTCACCTCTGTGGCAGAAGGTCAGCCGCCGCTCCTCGCCTGTCTCGATGTTGGCCACCCACAGGTCATTGCTGTTGATGAAGGAGAAGAAGGCGGGGTCGGCAGGGCAGATCTTGGGGTCCATCCGGGGCCCGGTGCACTGGGTCTTGATTTCCAGGGGCTTCATGGGAGACACCTGGGGACACAGAGGCCTGGCTCAGGGGGACAGGAGGCTGCCCAGCCCCCCACCCCACCCGCGGCCAGTGACCAGGGCTCACCATGAAGCCATTCTTGCCCCCGTCCCGACAGTGGAAAAGGCTGTTGCTGGCCTGGAAGAGGAAGAGGCCGCTCTCACTGTGGAAGTCGTAGGAGGTGATGCCGAAGACCCCCAAGCGCTTCCGCTCCCGAAGGAGCTCCTCCTCCCGAGAGTAGACCCCATGGTGGGGAGTGGCCTGGGGACACATAGAACGGTGCCACGTCAGCAGTGCAGCCAGGGGCCCCAGCACCCTGGCCGTGGATCCTCTGGTCTGGGCATTCCTGAGAGGAGTCTGCCGATCTGCCTGCGGTCCAGGCCAGGGAGAACTCTGCCGAGCAGAGCTGTTCAGGGCAGCTCCCAGGGGGCCCGAGCGGGCCCGAGCCTAGAGCCTGTGATGGTGCTCAGCAGGCTTGGGGTAACGGGGCAGGCTGACCGGTTCTGGGCTCACTGGAGACTTCCTCCTCTCCTGGCCCATCTCTGGGCTTTCTCGACCCACGTTTGTCCACAGAGCCTCTCCAAGACAGACAGAGCTCTCCCCTACCCACCGGCACGGAGGGCCACCCAAGGGGTGCTGTCTCCTGGTCCCCAGCGCCAATCCCTCCTGCCTGGATCACCATCCTGTCCAGCCAGAACTTTTAGTGAACCCACCCACCGCCACCCGTTCCTGCTCTCTGCATAGGGGGAGCGGGGCAAATTCAGGACCACCTGACCACCCACCCACCTAACCCTGGGGGGCGTCTAAGCAGGTAGACTACCGTGGACACCACGCAGCATCCCTGAGGAGAATTCTGAATAAGACGTGGAGATGCAAGGAACGTTAACAGCCAGAAACGCATTTTTGAAAAGCAGAACCTGAAGCACAACGAACCCCATGCTTGGTCGGCTTGGGGCCTCCCAGGGACGGCAGAAATGAGAGCTGTCATATCAGCGCAGAGAAATCCAGAATGTGCCCCCACCCCGTACTGTCACACTGCTTTTACAACCAGAAAGAAGTCAACCTCAGCGGACGCAAAGGCAGCCTCGTCCCTCCCCAGCCAAGGCGAGCTGACTTTGGATGATGTTAATTATTAGCCCAGTCCCCATCAGAGGGCCTTGGCAGGATTGGTTCCAAGTCTTTGGTGAGGCATCGAAAAGGAAGAGATGTTTCTGATAAGAGCTCTTATCAGAGCACACACTCTGGGGCTTGAGAAGAGTGGGGAGGAGGGGAGGGAGGCCCACACGCCTCTCCACAGGCTCTGCACTAGCTGCCAGGCTGGGGCCACTTGGGGGCTGAGAGCCCAGGGAAATGCGTGGGGCCTCCCTTGCCCATGGGTGAGGCCCAGGGCGGCTCCTGCCAGAGCCCTGCACCGTGCAGCTCACCTGGAAGTGATCCAGCATCTGCTTCCAGGACAGGAGCAGCAGGGCCTCTTTCCGGACCTTCCTGGGAATCTCCGAGTAGAGGAGGGAGTTCTCGCGGCTGCCATAGGGCATCCCTTGGGGACAAGAGAGAAAAACCAGAATGGGGGACCTTGCCCAGGACAGGGAGAGGGTCTTGGGCCAGGACCCTGGCTCCCCATGGCTGGCCCCAGCTGGTTCCGCTTCAACCTCCTCCTCCCAGTGTGTTCTGGCGGCACACCCCTCCCCACGGACGCTCTGACCCTGGGTGCAAGTACGTTAGCAACAGTAATGGGGTCTTCTACCTCTGAGATGTCTGCACGAGTACCCTGTCCAAAGTTACTGAAGGAATAGCACGCAAGAGAACAAAAGGGAGGCCAGTGAAACCTGCCTCTCAACAGGCTACGCTCTGGTCTGTTAGAGGCTTTTGCTGGGGCCAAGAACTAACACAGGTTTAGAGGAAGAGCAAACGTACGCAAGGGAGCTGGGAAACGTGCATCTGACCAGCACTCTCCCCTCGGCACTACGGACGTGGGGCTGGGGCGCTCTCTGGGGGGGCGCTGAGTGGCCCCTCCAGCCCCCATGCGCTCGATGTCAACTCAGTGGTGACAACCACAGATGTCCCCAGACATCACCCACTGACCTAACCTAACCTCGTACAGGAGGACAGGAGCGGCCTAGCGAGGATGCTGTGTGAATGCAGCAGCAGGAAACAATGCCCGTCACACGGTGCCTGAGACGGGTCACTCGGAGAGACGTGGGCCTATTTTGGCAGTAAGTCGCCGTGTCTCACGTTCTTCCCTCTCTCAGGTGTGTCTTATTGTCAAAGGTGCTGTCATATTCTTAGTGGCAAATAAAAAGACGCCTATTTCCCCGCTGGTAGTCTTTGACTCGACGGATGACGGCAGGGCTGTGGTTCACGGGCGAACGACGGACTGCAGGAAGCCCAAGTCCCCTTGGTCCTGAGTTTCTCCAGGAGGAAGACTCCATGTGATGCCGGCCTCTCTTCAGGACCGCCTCCCCCATGCTCTCGCGCTTATGAGGAGGGTACGGGAGGCCCCACGCTCGGCACCTCCAGGGCTAGAGCCCGACAGCTAACGTCTGCTCCCTTTACAGTTAGCTCAACAGGCAGCTTCTCCACACGGCAACCCACGTGGTGTTTCCACTTATGATCCAACTGGCACGTGAAGTATAATTAGTAAAAGAATGTATTTAAGGGGGCGCCTGGGTGGCTCAGTTGGTTGAGCGACTGCCTTCGGCTCAGGTCATGATCCTGGAGTCCCTGGATCGAGTCCCGCATCGGGCTCCCTGCTCGGCGGGGAGTCTGCTTTGCCCTCCAACCCTATCCCCTCTCATGTGTTCTCTCTCATTCTCTCTCAAATAAATAAAATCTTTAAAAAAAAAAAAAAAAGAATGTATTTAAGGGAAAACACGAGGTTAATAAGATTTCCTTTGGAAACTGATTTAGGGAAAACGCAGAGGTCACGTAGATGTGCAGGTGGGCAACGATCATGATCCCACGTCTAGGGTCCCTGGATGCCGTGCGGTCCCGCTCCCTCATCCCCAGCTAGAGGCGCAGGCGCGTGACGCTACCTGTCCGGGCCGCCCACGGGGCGTCCTTCCTTCTCGAGGTCACACAACTACTGGGGACGAGAATCCTGCGGTGCATGATCCCATTTGTGTGCACTGTCCAGAAAAGGCAACTCCAGGGCGGCAGGATGTGGACTCATGATTGCCAGGAGCTGGGGGCACGGGGAGGGGAGCGATGCCTAATGGGCCCCGAGTTTCTTTCGGGAGTGATGGAATGTTCTGGAATTAGACACTGGTGACAGTACGAGAAGCCACTGAGTAGTGAGCTTCAGGTGCTGGGAATTAGACCTCGTGAAAGAGAATGGTCATGGAGCAGCGTGCAGGGCTGGGAGGCAGCAGCCGGAGCTCTGGACGGCCCCTGTCCTCGGGGCTCTGGGGGAGAGCCAGGGCTTTCCAAACAGGAAGTCAACAGTGCGGCCTTGCCAAGGACATCGGAGCCACCTCCTCTACCCAGCAGCTTAATAAGCGATGCCACCAAATGGCACAAGCCAGCACATTCCCTGTGTTGTCACGGTGACACTGGGTGTCCAAGCCTAGGGTCTGACTTCTGCTGTCCCTGCCCCTCCCCTGCCTTCCCTGACCAGCTCCGCCCCAGCCCCCAACATCCACGAGGGTGGCAGGTGGCCCAGGTCTGCGCAAGCACCATTTCCGTCACCGTGCACTGTGGCCTCGGCAACCAGCCTGATGGACACATGACTCCCGCTGGGCCCGGGCTCTCCTCTAGGTCACGAGGACACAAGAGGCCTCTCTTCCTTCTCAGGGACTCCCCGAGTTGTCCCACAGTCTTTTGTCCTACACGAGACACCCGTTTGCAGGGGGACCAGCCGACCCCGTGGAGCGGGGGAGCTGCCATCATCCCATCTTCCTGGCAATGGAAGTCCTTCTCTGTTCATCTGTCCTGTGCACCAGACGTCATCGTGCACATCTGGAAGAGCCTTCCCTGAGCCTGGGGTGATTGGCTCCACATGCACACAGTGGCAAGCCTGGTGCCCACCGAGAAGGCAGGGGCTCCCAGGGGAAGCACGGGGGCAGGCTGCACGCTGGGCCTGGCCCGTGGAGGCCCTTCCTGTCCCAACCATAAACACCTGGTGGCTGCTAGCATTCCCTTGGGGGCTGCGCCAGCATAACGACCACCGTAAATACATGGGGGCTTCAGGGAGGCTGGCCCCCAGAACTCAGACGAGAGGTGGAGGCCAAGGGTACCCTGCAGGTACTGAGGGACACGGAAGGATCAGCTCAAGGGTGAGCAATGTCACCCCAAAAGAGGCAGGATGGCTCTGAGATGCCCTAGAAAGGTTCTGGGGTCTCTGCCAAGTCCACAGCCCTTGTCTAGAGCTGCCCCCTACCCACTGTGGTAGGCCTCCTGCAGTCTGCAGGGACCCACTCACCCCAACCCCAGACACACGCACAGGCTGCAGACAAACAGACATCTGATCTACGATGAACCCGTCTGGTTCCCTCTCCCAGAAGTCTGGAGAGAGCTCATCCATTTCTGCTGGTGGCCAGAACCCGAGACGGGTAACCCTGGGAGTGTGGCAGCGGGAGGCAGGAGGGCAGTGAGGGGGCGATGTACAGAGAGGAGCACGTGCCGAGCAGACGCCCGGGCCCCACGCGGCTCCAGGTTCTCAGGGCCATGACATGAGGCACGGGGTCGGGGGGCTCCCTGACACAACCCTGTGTCCTTCCCATGAGGTGCCCCTGGTGGCTCGAACTAGCTCAGAGGGTTTCTGTCCCTTTCAGCAGCTCTGTGGTTGGCTAAACAATGGCCCCCAGATGCTCAGGTCCTAATCTCAGAGCCTGTGACTGTGATACCTTCTGCAGCAAGAGGGACTTTGCAGATGGGATGAAGTTCAGGCTCCGGAGCTGGGGAGAGTAGCCCGGATTACCCAGCTGGGCCCAGTGGAATGTGTCCCTGTAAGGGAGGCGGGAGAGTTTTCAGACACCCGGCGGCCAAGACAGCAGCAATAAGCCGCAAGCCAAGGAGTACCGGGAGCCTCCAGAACTCAGAAGAGGCAAGGAACCCATTCGCCCCTAGAGCCTCTGCAGGGAGCATGGGGTGGCCTTGCTGACACCTTGATTTTGGCCCAGAGACACGGATTTTGGACTCCAGATCTCCAGAACTGTGACAGGCTACATTTCTGTTGATTTTTTTTTTTTTTTTTTTTTTTTTAAAGATTTTCTTTATTTATTCACGAGAGATAGAGAGAGAGAGAGAGGCAGAGGCAGAGGGAGAAGCAGGCTCCCCGCGGAGCAGGGAGCCCGATGCGGGACTCGATCCCAGGACCCTGGGATCATGACCTGAGCTGAAGGCAGACGCTTAACCGACTGAGCCACCCAGGCGTCCCCATTTCTGTTGTTTTAAGCCACCGAAGTTGGTGGCGATTTGTGACAGCAGGAGCCCCGGGAAACTCTTCCAAGTACCCTGCCTGGGACGCCAGCCTGAGCTGGAGTTGGCGAGGGTGGAACACTGTGCTGGGGGGTCCCAGGATCGTGGGGAAGACAGAAGCAGCGGCCATCACAGCCCACGAGTCCTGGCCGCGTGTGACCCCGGGAGCCACGCCCCCTCAGGTGAATGACACGTGAAGCCCCCCCCCGCCCACCGCCCCCCGGCCAGAGCTGGCAAACCCTTTCCCAGAACGTGCGTATTGTCGGCTTTAGGGGCCATACAGCCTCGGGTGTCGCGGCGCCCGGAAGCAGCCCTAGACGGTACAATGGCGCAGAAATGAACGGGAGTGGCTGGGCGCCGGTGAAACTTTATGTACAAAGCGGGCAGCCGCCGCTCACTGAGCCCTGACCTAGACCCCTCCTCTTCTAACTCCGCGCCCACCAGACCACCGTGTGGCCTCCACATGCCTCTCTACGGAGAGGGGCTGTGTCAACTCCGGGAAGGGGAGAGCCACGCGGCACCCACGGCGGTCGCTGCTGGCGCCCTCGGCCGGGGTCATCTCTGTGCAGAGGACAACCTGCATTCACGGGTGTCACCACCCCTCACCCCAACCCTGACGGAGGGCCCGGCCGGTGCCGGCATCGTCCCCGGAGCTGCGGGTCCGCAGAGGCCGGTCGGGCCCTCGATGTCGAGTGGAGAGCCGAGACTGCAAACCTGCCCCCGGGCACCAGTCGTGTGTCGTGCCGCTTCCAAAGGAATGTGCTCAGCACGGTTCCCGCGGGCCCTGGCAGACCTTCGGGCGAAGCAAGGCAACGTTCACTTGCTCCATAGATACTCGCTGTCCACCTCCCAGCAGCCAGGCCCGCATGAGGCGTCACCGATGCCGTGAAGCTCTCACCTGGCCAGTGGGGAACATACACCTGCCAACGACCGCAGGTGGTGTACAAAGGGCTGCTGACAGGGCACACGCCGAGAAGGAACTCACTAGCAGTTCACGTGCTTATCCAGGTATTTCGGGCGGGGATGGCAAGCCCATGGCCGCCACCCTCTGGTATTAGCTCGCGGCACGCACGGTACACAGTCGTGGCACCTTTCCTTGAGCCTCAGGGTCCGGGCTTGCCGGCGTCTCCCACTGCTAGGAGTCATTCACCGGTCCGGCCCAGGCGGCTGGGAAATGACTCAGGGGGACAGGTCCAGCCATCCGGGACTGGAGACAACCTCAGGGGCTCAGAGCCACGTTCAAGGCCCAACCTCAGTACTGCTGCAACAGCGGACCACCCTCTGCTCCGCTCACCTACACACCTGACCCCCCGGGCACCTTGTGCCAGACCTTCACTGTAAACAGATGTCACCGTGGGTGGCGTGGCCTCGTGGGACATTTTGCCCAGGGCCAGGCCCACCTTTTTGGACCTTCTAATAGGACCAGCTGGCCTCTGGAGACAAGGGAACTTGGTAAGAGTGTCCCAGAAACCCTGCCACGGTCAAGGGGGCCTGTGGGGTCTGAGGGCAGCTGGAGGGCTTACCTAGGTAGTAGAGGCGGTGGGAGTGGGGGCTCGACTCGTCCGTCTTCTGCACGAACTGGAAGTCGTGTGGAGCCTTGTTGACGATCAGGCCTGAGTTCTTGCGGCTGCTGTGGATGATGTTCCGGAGCCCGTCCCACGAGTGCTTCTGCACCTGGAAGCGGGATGCCGGGTCCTCCATCTCGACCACGTCACCCCGGTCAGACACTGCTGCCCCGGTGGCCATCCTCTCTGTCCCCTCAGAATTCAGTGAGAAGCTATGAGCAGGAGGGGACAGGGTGGGAAGACAACGATACCCAAGTTTCACTTACAAGTTGCCCCCTTGTCAGACACTCCCGACCCCACTGACAAGCCCCAACCCCGTGCCACCTTCCCAGTCCCCCTAAATATGTCCCAAATTATTCTCTTTCCAACAACCACAAACAGTTCTGGATCCAAGCCGCTGCCACCTCTGATCGCAACAGACCCCATACATCCATTGCAAATCTGTTCCCGTTGCTTAAAGCTCTTTCTTGGTTTCCCACAGCCCCTGGGGTAAAAACCAGTTCTTGTCACAGCCTTCAAGGCTCTCTGTCCTCTGACCCCTGCCAGTCTCTCAAACCTCAACCTCCCTTTATCAGTCCTCCAGCCAAAATGGCCTTCTCTCCACTCCCCAAACAGGCCAGACTCCTTTCTACCCCAGGGCCTTTGCATTTGCTTCTTTTTCTGCCTGAAACTTTTCCCCTCTCTTTGCTTGGCTAACTTCTAATCAGATCTCAGTGTAAGTATCTGGCGGGTCCTCAGAAACTTTCGATGACCATCTATACCAAAGCCGGTCTCTCCAATAGTCTTCCACACGCTCCCCCGCCCCCTTGCCCCTGCCCTCACAGCATTTGTCACAATGGTTGGTTGTTGATCTCCTAACCCCTTCACAGCAGTGTCCCCAAAACTTCATGAGGTCCCTGGCTCCCAGCAGGCATTCTACAGAGGGCCGTGGAATGACTATCTTGTATTAAGCCCGCTGGGAGACACTCACTCACGTGCAAAGAACTGAGCATAAAGAATTAACTGGTAAAGCCCATCACCCGTGCCCTCTAGCTAGCTGGGGATCCGGCATGGCAAACTCTCGTGCCTCGCCAGAAGGGCTCAGAGAAACAGGCAGCTATGTGCAGGCAATGGGAGAACCCCAGATGAGGGGATGGATGCCCCTCAAGACAGCCCCCTCTCCTCTCTCCTCTACTTCCCCGAGCAGCTGTGGCCAAGGCGCCCTCCCTCCCTTCTCCCACCCTTGCTGTTGAGCACACTTCTTGACCGGACTGGACTAGCCAGGCAAATATTTGTCTTAGGGAAATCTAAACACAGCCACAGTGACCTGGTTCTGGAAGAGCCGGGGTCTCTAGTGAGCCAGCCAAAGTGAGCAGGGCAGCCTCCCTTTCCTCCGTGGGCATCGAATGGACTAAGGCCTTGCTGGACTAAGGCACTCCTCATGCTCCGGGATTAGCAGCTTTGCTTTGCGGGCGGAGTTTGGGGTTCACTGGTCAGAAGTGGGAATTGCTACTGCTAGACCCACGGGCAGGGACAGCACAGGCCAAGGCTTTAGAGAAGCAGCAGGCAGAGCTGTGCCCGCCCTTCACACAGGTGCCCTCTGATTCCCAGAAGGCCTTGCCCCCTGCCAGTAAGAGAGTCTGCCACCCCCCCCCACCCCCCCCCCACCGGCCCAGAGTCTCCATCACAGGAGAAAGACACCTGCAGGCTGCTTCAAGAGGCAACGGGAGAGAGACACTTCTGAGCACGGCCTCTGTGGGCCAATTTCAGAGTCCCCTTTCCAACATGACCCTGGATCAGATGAGAGGCAGAAATGCCTCCCTTGCTCAGTCCTATGTGACCCAGCCAGGGCTGGGTGGGGGGGCGGGGAGGCAGGGGGAGCACAGCAAGCCAGGGCTTCTTGCCCCCCAGCCACAAAAAGAACACTCAGTCCAGTACTTCCTACGGTGGCTTTGAAGAGGCAGATCACAAGCCAACAGAGCATTCAGGGCCCTCGGGTCAAATAAGCTGAGCCAGAGAAGACAGGAGACAGCCCGAGGGTCACACGCAGCGCATCCTGGCCCGCGGCAGAGCTGTGGTTTACCTCAGGGCGGTGCGGGGCACGGGCAATGCTAGGCAAGGGCTGGGCCCGGGGCCAGGACGCCCTGAGTGCTCCAGAACCCACATGGCCCCGAGCACTGATGGCAACAAGCCCAGAAAACCAGGCCAGGGGACTCCTCTAACCGGCCCAGACCCCCCCACCCCCCCTGAAACTGCTGCCACAATTCAAGCCTTGCTCACAGCAGAAAAACAGATCACGACCTCCAGGGCTCCCAAAGGGGACCCCATAAGCTAAGAGCCGGGCAGAAGCACTCACAAAATCACGGGGCTAATTTCCAAGCAAAGAACAATAAAAAAGATCTTGCCTCCGATCCCTGCAGAGAGCCCAAGGAGCAAAAATATGGTCCAGGAGATGAGAAATGAAATGAAACATCGGGAGAAACTTCTAGGAATCTTCTAGACAAGGCCAGGTGGCCTGAGCTCCCAGGCAGGCCAAGGCTTGGTGCTACGCCCTGGTCCTCCACTCACCTCTCCTCCCCAGAAGCGGAGAGAGACCGCAGAGGAGGTGGGGGACGAGAAAGAGGTTACGTAAATGCCGCCCTTCCCATCCTCTGCCAGCTGTGCTGGGCCTCTCCACTTAAGAGTTTACACAGCTGGGGAAATGAAAGTGGATTCCAAGCCACGTAGGCCAGGTCCACCTCCAGTTTCCTTCTGCCTGTCAGCAGGACACCTCGCAGACCATGAGGCCACCAGCACACAGCCCGGGAGCTCCGGTGCAGTCACGGTCAAGGCCCCAGGGGAGGTCTGTGATCTGCAAGCTGGTGCTCCAAGAGCCAGGACCGCTATCCCCCCCCCACCCCCCTGCCCCGGCCCAGCCATCCACCAGAGACCCAAGCAGGGCCTGTGACGAGGGAAGCAGACAGAAAGCAAGAGGGAACTGCAGATTCTCAGTGCTGGCTGCAGGTCTGGGAGCGTTCGAACGAACGACCACAGAGTGATGAGGCAGGAAGGAAGGCAGGCGCTAAGGAGGTGAGGGGTGGGGGCCTGCCAAGCTCCAGGGAGGAAATGCCTGAGTAGCCCTGGGGACACACGCTGAGTCCCCACAGGTGGGGGTTCCCTGGAAACAGCAGGCCGTCCTCCGCCCTACAAGGGCTGCCCCTGGCACGTCGGCCTTCCGCGGTCACAACCAGCCTTACACAGACTCAGCAGGCAGCCCAGCCTGTGCCCGCCATGGACCCGATGCACTTGAGAAGGGGGACTTGGGTCTCCATCAGTGACCTCCTAACGTGTCTACCCACCGGAAATGGAGCCTGAGTCTGGGGAATGATTCATGTGCTCAGCATCACACCTGTCTTCCAGAACCTCCTGAGTTCCCTTCCTGCCTGATGGCTTGTACTTGCTAACTAGATCGCGACCTCCAGGGAGCCCTGGAGGTCGTGATCTGTTTTTCTGCTGTGAGCAAGGCTTGAATTGTGGCAAATGAACCCAGGAGGGATAGAAACTGACAGTGAGGGAGGTCCACTCGGCAGAGGACTTGCTGTGGTCTTCATCTCATGCAAGGCCCCAGACACGGGATTCACCAAGTGCCCAGGCCTCATGTGTATAATTATGATTACTTTTCACTGCAACCTCGACCGCTGGGCTCAGGGGTCAGCCACATTTGGGAGGCTGAAAAGTAGGCTCAGGTCAAATGACCTACCCAACGCCACCCCCACAAGGAAGCAGAGGGGAGCCCACGTCTGTTGGACCCAAAACCCACATCCTCACCACCCGGCCAGTGGTTCTCAGCTGGGGCTCATCCTGCCTGAGGGGGCACCGGGCAATGTCTGGGGTGTTGCTAACATTGAGGGATTGGGGCCAGGAGTGCCACTCAATCCCCTACAGAGCCCAGGAGGGCCCCCACAGAGAATGACTTGGCCCCATGTCAGTAATGACCAGGCTGAGAAACCCTGCACTAGCCCACACAGCCTCCTCATTCAAAATAGCCAGTCTTGGGGAAATGCAGAAAGGTAGGGGGTGGCAGGTGGTGGCGGGTATCTTCCCAGACCTATGACATTGTCAGAAATTCGGGAACCTCTGCCACGTCCCCACAAATCAGGGCTCCCGAGGCCACACCCCTTACCTTCTCCAACCTTCTGTGTTCTCGTGGTCCAGGCGGAGCTTCTTAACCTTCCGCATTAACCACTCGGCTGACCTCAGGAGGGTTGGGGAGCCTGTGAGCAAAGAGACCCCCGGCTGCAACTCCCAGCAGTCTGGGAGTGCCCGCTCTCAGCCATCCTCCCCTTCCCATTTCTCCAGGGACACCCAATACCAATGGCGTTCTGATGAGGCCCTGCCCGGAAATTCGAGAGGGTGCCTGGCATTTGCCAGAAACCAGCATCTTTTTTGTCATGCAGGTGCAGTCCTCCTAAAGCGAGAAGTCCCCGAGAAGAGAGGAGTTTCAAATGATGCCAAGGACGCCATCCTTGGTGCTCACCAGAAACAGAATAATCCCTAGTTCCCCACTATGGCCACCCTCTGATGGCCTTCCTGACCTCACCTTCTCCCCTTGCCCTTGACCATGATCTCCAGCCACGCTGGCCTTACTCTCCCCTACACACACCGACTCTTTCTCACCTCAGAGCCTTTGCTCTCACCAGCCCTGCTGCCTAGGACGCCCTCCCCTGCTTTCTGTCTGACCCATCCCCTCTTCTACTCCGCGTCCTGGTCTCACCTCTTCAGAGGTCTTTCCTGGCACCCAATCCAAAGTCGCTGCTTTGTCACCCCCACGCAACACCTGGTCCTTCTGTAGAGCACTGAGTCTGGAATAGTGGTTCTCAAGGGGGATGACTCTGCCCTCCCACCACCACCCTGGGGATGTCTGGGGACATCTGTGGTTGTCTCAACTGCAGGTGCTCCTCGCATTGAGTGTGCCGAGGAGGAGGAACTCTGCATTCTTTATTTGGGGGAAAAACTGAGTAAGATCCTTAGGCCGTCACTAGGCACTAGAATAAATCTCTGATGGGTCAGATGGTATAACCCCAGCGTCCATGAGTCACCTCCTCCCTCCCTCCCACTTAATTCACATATTTAAATGGTGCAACATCCTAGGACCTCAGTAAGTCAAATGATTATGGAATATAGAGTCCACTGGGGGTCAACTGATTCCCCTAACCCAGTGGGCCAATTCTGCTCCCAGGAGCCATTTCTGGCTGTCACGACTGAGAGGCATGGTACTGGCTTGCAGACCAGGGAGGCTGCTACAGTGCATAGGACGCTCACCTCCACTCCCCACTGCAAAGAATGATCTGGGTGCTGAGGCTGAGCACCCCGGCTCTGGGTGAGCGAGCACTCTTCACTGGAATGTCAGCTCCAGGGGGGCAGGCCTGTATCTGTCCTGTTCCTTCTGTATCTCCAGAGCCCAGAAACATGCCTGGCACACACGAAGCATTTTTGGTCAAATTAACGAGTCCCTGTCCTCCCCTGAATGCTGTCTAAAGTCAAAGGGAGCCCTGGTTTGGTCAGCAACCAAACCCCTTCTTGAGGAGGAACCAGGCCCCTGGTGGGCAGGTGCCCAGATGCTTCAAGAAGAAAGCAGCGCGTGGCCCTAGGACTGAGATTGTAGGGGAGAGATGAAGCCAAATGTCACCATAAGCAGCACTGGTCTCACTCTCAGTCCTGTGGTGAAAAGAGGGGTCGCTGTTGCCAGAGAGATATGGGTTCAAAGCCCAGCTCTACAACTTCTGGTCTCTGTGACCTTGAGAAGCCACTTAGCCTCTCAGTTAAGTTAAATTAGGTTAAGTTTAACCTCTCAATTAAATTGTGCCTCAGTTTCCCCAGCTACTTAAGACAGTACCTACATCGAGGGCTGCTGTCAGAATTAAGTGCTCAAGTAAAATCCTAGATATGGCAGAACCTACATGACAGCTAACACTGTCAACTAAACAAGTCACTGAAAATCCCGCCACGGGGAGAACTGGACCAAAGCTCCTTTTAGAGCCAGGATCCCCACCAAATGCTGACTGAGCGCCAGGCACCGTGTTAGGTGAGGGGGGGGATGCAGCCACACCTCCGCCAGATCCAGTTACAGTCAGCATTCCCCCTCCACAATCTTCCAGGGGGTTCTTACTGGGGCTACTGGAGGGCGATGCTGGATGGAAATAAAAGTCTCCAGCTAGGGCACACAAAGCCACAGCCACTGGCCTGGGTCCCAGCCAACCGCCCAGGGAGGGCAATGACCTCAGGGTTGTAGAAAACCACTTCCTGCAGACTTCTGAATCCTGGAGCATGCAAATGAATCCCACCAGCCCACACGCCAGCCATCATGGTCACCCCACCCCGGCACAACTGACCTTCTAGAGGGTCCAGAAAGCCTCCATTCCAGCTGCAGGCGGCGTGGGACACAGACCTGGACAGAACAAACATGTCATTAATGCAGCAGGTTAATGGAGAGACTGGCTAACAACTCGCTCTCCTTCCACACGGGAGTCCTGACTGCCCAGCCTGATTAAGGTTCTAGAGATACCTCACAGCCCTCCAGTGCTGTCTGCATGCCCTGAGCTGCAGCGGCAGAAAAGACCTCCCATGTGGCCCAACTACACCACAGTGCACACCTCCAGGGCTTCGGTCCCAGCTCCTAGAAAGCACGTTGGTTCTTGCCACTGAGACAAGTGACTTCCTCACGGTGGGGGGCGGGAGAACGGCAGTGGTTGGGGTGGGGAAAGGGAACGGGGCACTTCTGATGGCTCAGCTGCAGCATGGATGGGGAAGTGTCAAGGCTGGTCTAAAGCTGCGTGGGAAGAAGGTGGGCGGCTGGACCCGGCCGGGAGGAAGCCTGAGAGAAGGGGCTGGCCCCTGTAGGGGTGCGGGCTGGGGGAGGCCAAGCGCTGGGGCGGGGTGCGGAGGTAGGGGCAGGAAGCAGATGCAGGAGGTGGCCTCCGCTCTCATACAGGGAGCATGTGTTTGCATGGGTAGGGGACCTCCAGAGGCTGCGGGGAAGGAGAGCGCTGTGGGTGCGGCCACTCCCGGAAGGGACCACAGCCAGGCGGCTTGGGCAGCGACGGGACGACCGGGGAGGCTGGGCCGGGGAGAGGGGAGGTGGCCCGCCACCGCAGGAGTAGGGAGAGAAAGAAGGGCTGACGAGGGCCCGGGGCTGAGGGGAAACCGAGCCAGGGGCTGTTGGAACCGGGAGTCCGGTCCGCGGCAGGGCCGGGGTGCGGAGAGGCGGGGGCGGAGGGCACCTGGGAGGGAGGCCGGTCAATGGCGGGTCCAGGGTCAGGGCTGAGGTGGGGCCGGTCAATGGCGGGTTCAGGGTCGCGGCCGAGGCGGGACGGGGCGCACGGGCGCTGCTCACCGGGCTCGGGGCCGGCGCGGAGTGGCGGCCGGGCTGGGCAAGGCGTCCCGGGGCCGGAGGGGCCTCACACTAGAGGCTCCATGCCCGGGACTGCGGCCCCGGAAGTGGCGGGCGCGGGGGACAGCAGCGGCGGCGGACACGGGAGAGCCGGCGGCTCCGGCCCCTTTGACCCGGAAGTTGAGCGGCCCAGGCGGCGGCCTACGATTGGCCACCGCCCGGGCGGTACCAAGGGGCCCGCGGCGCTTGGGGGGAACGCCGCCGGTTCGGCTCTGGCAGCCAGAGGCTTGGAATTTCCCTGGGGCGGCATCTTCCGGTGCAGGGAAGAACACGGGAGAGAGACACCCCCATACAGTTTGGTATCACCCAGCCAGACCCACAATACTCCTACTAATACTGTCTAGAGAAGCCCGGTTTCGCCGCAGCGTTGGTGGTATAGTGGTTAGCATAGCTGCCTTCCAAGCAGTTGACCCGGGTTCGATTCCCGGCCAACGCAACCAGAGCTGTTTCTTTTGTACTTTCTTACCATAGCCTATTTAAACTTTCCTGCTAAGATCCCCCAACTGGAATTTTTTATTACCTTGAAATAACTTTTAAAACGACAGGCGAAATCTAAAAGCCACGGCACACGAATCAGTGTCGCATTTATTCCGGAGTAAGCTTTACAATGCTGCAGTGAGGGAAAAACGCAAGTGTGTTTCCGCCCGGGATCGAACCGGGGACCTTTCGCGTGTGAGGCGAACGTGATAACCGCTACACTACGGAAACGGGTAGAGGGCTTCGCTCCGGGGGCCGCTATAGAGCACGCGGTTTCGGGGATTCCCGCCCTTCCGGAGCCCGCGGGCCTCCGCTGGGGGCGGTGCGTGCTGGGGATCTCCGAGAAGCGGGGCACACACACGTCCTTATTACCCCACCGTCAACGCGGAGCTAGCTTGTCAGCATTTTAGATCAACTTTTTTTTTTTTTTTTTTTAAGAGCTAGGAGGACAGGAGGGTAATGGCAAGAATTTAGGGTCACATTGCTGTAAAATCTGTCTCCTCCCCTCCACCCCAAAACCAGGATTAGAGTGGGGGGAGCGAGGCAGTGGCCTCAGCTTCAGACATTAAGGGGGTGGGCAAAAAACCGCAATAATCAAGGTAAATGATATTTTGAGGCACTATACCAAGAGAACCTATTAGTGGCAAAATAACTCCATAATGAACAATATATCAAAACGACAAATCGAGACAGGTTTTGGCAGTGCCTCGCCAAGTCGTAGTGGGGTCCGAGGCAAAAGCAAGAATGTGTGCCCCTCTATGCCTGTTTTAGCGTATTTTTGAAAGGCAATTTCTCCCCAGAGCATCTTCGAGAAAATATTAAAACTTAAAAGTAGGTGTGTTATGATTCAAAACCTTAAGAACTTATCGTAATGTCACTTTTCTGCGTTTACTGGAAACAAACACCATCAATCACATTTTCAACATTTACTTCTGGGGAAAAATTAACCACTGGAAATTGCGTAGAACCCCCGTTGAGAAGGCACACATTTTTCCTCACGCCTCAGAGCCCGATAGGGCTCAGCCCAGCACTGTTATGGCCACAAAGCATGAAGACCCTTCTGTATTCGTTTCCTACTGTCCCTCTGACAGAGGACCACAGACAGTGGCTGCAAAAAACCACAAGCTTACTACTATACACAGTTCTGGAGACAGGAGTCTAAACATGGGTCTGGAGTGGCTAAAACCCAGGTGTGGGCAGGGCTGGCTGCGGGAGGCTCGGGAGAGAATCGCTTAGCCTGCCTTTCCCAGCCTCTGGAGCCCTGATCACCCCAGCCTCTGGTTCTGTTGGTGCCTCTCCTTCTTTGATTTGGACATTCTTGCCTCTCTCTTGTATGTGACTACATGAAGCCCACCCAGATATGCAAAATAAGCTCCCCATCTTGAGATCCTTATTGCGTTTGCAAGGTCTCTTTTGCCGTGTGGGGGAGCATATTCACAGGTTCTGGGGGTTAGGATGTGGACTTTGGAGGAGGGCAGTATTCTTCTCTCCTTATTGGACATCATTCCCTAACATCCTTTTTTGACAGCAGTGTAGTATTTCATTCATTCATTCATTCATTCATTCATTGAACAATGATTTACTGACCACCTACTATGCGAAGGGGGCAGGGCAGCAGTCCCAGCCGTCCTGGGGGTGGTGATGAGTGGGCTAATTTCAGGGAAACTTAGAACCTCCTCATGCTGCTCTGGCTACAGCTTCCAATCCACCTCTCCATACACCTCCTCCGCCTCCCCTTCCCTCCCTGGTGGCCCAGGCTGGGACCCCGGCGCTCTTCCCTCCACACCTGTACCCCTCCCAGGCGGCCTCCTCCTCTTTCTGAGTTCAAACCCCATCTACGCCTGGTGGACACCCACAGTCCTGACTCCACCCAGGCCTCCCCTGAGCTCTAGACTGTGGGTCTAGCTGACCCTCAGTGTCTCCATGCAGGGTGTGGAGGGTGTCATGGGCATGCCAAACTTATCATGGTCCAAACTGAGCTCCCTACCTTTTTAGAACCTGCTTGATATGGACTGAGCGTTTGTGTCCCCCTAAATCCATATGTTGAAACCTACCCCCCAAGGTGATGATATGGGGAGGTGGGGCCTTGGGGAGGGGTTTACGTCAGCAAGGTAGAGTCCCCATGAATGGGATGAGTGCCCTAATGAGAGAGGCCCCAGAGGGTTCCCTGCCCCTTCTGCTATGTGAGCACGTGGGGAAAGGACAGTGGTCAGTGACCCAGGAAGAGGCCCTCGCCAGACACAGAACCTGCCAGCACCTTGGACTCCCAGCCTCCAGAACTGTGAGAAATAAATGTTTGCTGTTTATAAAAAACAGTCTGTGGCAGTTTGTAGTAGGAACCTAGCCAGACTAAGACATTGCTCCTTCCTCCATCCCCCCAACTGAGCTGAGGATGGCTCCTTCCTTCCAGATGCTCAGCAGAACCTGCGAGCTGCCCCGGGCTCCTTGCTCCCCACCCACATCCAATCACTCAACAAGTCCAATCAGCTCTGCTTTCAAAGCACACCCAAAATCTGATCACTTCTTCCCCACTGGATGGCCATCTCCCTGGTCCACCCCATCACCATTCTGTGCCTGTCCCCTCTGCCCTGTGCCCTGGCTCATGCCCTCCCCCTCACAGTCCATCCTCCCCACAGCGGCCACCAGAGGGCGCCTGTGAGCACCCGAGTGAGGTCGTGTCCTCCTCTGCCCACAGCCCTCTAGGACTCCCACCTTCCTGGGGTAAAAGCCGAAATCATCCCCGAGGCCCATTCAGCCCTGCACGAAGACCTCCGCGGATCCTTTGCTGCCCTCACTTCTCTCTCCTTCACCCAGCCTGCTCCAGCCACACAGGCCTCCTCACTGTTCTCCAACTGTCAGGCAGAGCCCTGCCCCAGGACCTTTGCACGGGCTGTGCCCTCTGGCACAGGCATTTTCAGGGCTCATTACCTGTCCTCCTCCAATTCTTGATTTCAATGTTACCTTCTCAGAGGAAACTTCCCTGAGTTTCCCCCACCTTGGCATCCACAAATTCAGTATCTATCACTTCACCATGTTCTTTCAGTGGCTTATTCGTCTCTGAAACAATCCCATTTGTAGATTTGTTTGCTTGTCTCTCTTCTATCTCCTCCACTGGAGTAAGGACTCTACCAGTGCAGGGTTTGGTTGCTTGTTTGTTTGAATCTATTTTGTTACCTATGTGTCACTGTGGGTTCAGTAAACATTTCTTGAAATTATGAACAAATGAGAGTTGGCCAGAGTAGAAAAGGCCTGGGAGTGGGAATAGAGTAAGACAGGTGGGCTTCCTGGTGGAGGGGAAGTAGCTCAGGAAACATGTCATCTCCCCTGTGAACCCCATCAAGGCCCGAGAGCTCATTCATCTGCCAAAACAAAACAAAACACAAACAAAAACTCCTTTAAAATGATTTCTTGGGTCATTCAAGCACACATGGGGCAGCCAGTGTGCTGGGTGACAACCCGTTGCTCCCCCTCTCAGCCTGGGTTTGCCAGCGAGGCCCTGCTGGCAATCTGGGGGAGCTGACCATCTCAGAGAGGTGCCCAGGCTGAAAAGGACAATACTTCCTTCTTTCCACCAGATGTCAGCAGGAACACGACCGCCAGGCATCATGCAGTGTCCCCGGCCTCCCAACACTGCCCCTCCTGCTGCCCTAACCACCCTCCCTTCCAGCCCCATTCTGAGCCCCAGACCTCAGCATCTCAAAGTCGGATGCTCCACTCCCCCAACACACACCCCAGCATTTGCAGGAGTGTCCCTGTCCCCAAGCAGGCCACCACGGCAGGCGGGATTGCTGGCCTGTCCTGCCAGATGTCTACCCATTCCAGGAGTTGGAGGGAGGAAGTGGAAAGAGAAAAGAAAGAAGGGAAGCAGAGAGGGATTCAGTATTTCCAGTCTGGGAAATGTCTGTTGCAAAGGTTGGCTGCATCAGATCCCTTTGGACGTCTGAGAATAACATGCCCAAAATAATGGAAATACGTGCTGGGAAACATTCTAAGGAAATGTCACGCTTTAAACTCATTTACTCTGCCCATCAACCCCATGAGACAGGCACTATCAGCAGCAGCATCCCCCTTTTAATGGTGAGGAAACAGAGGCACAGAGAGGTTAAGCAACTTGCCCGAGGTCACACAGCTTATAATAATGAGAGTCGAGATCCAAAGGCCATGGTGTGAGACTAGGCCACCTTCTACACAGACGAAGTTCAAGGTAATCAGATATCTGAAAAGAAAAAGAAAAGAAAAGCCTTTTGAATCTGAACCAGCCATTAGAAGATCTGCCCTGAGCCTTATCAGGGTCATGAGTATATTAAGACATAGTAGTCTGACGGGTTTCCAGGCAAAAGAACAGAGACAGCCCAAATGTGCCCCCACAGTTTGGGGGAGCCATGAAATGAATGAGGAGGCCCTCTGTCTTCTGAGCTGGAGCAATTTGGGTAGTTGTATGTCCTACCCTGCGATTTATAGAGATCACCATCCAAAAAGGATAGATATAAATATGTCTGGGCATATGCACAGAATGTCCCTGGAAGGAATCGGTGAAATGGGTCGCAAGAATGGCTGGCTATGGCCTTTGGGTGAGCACGGGGGTTGGAGGCGGGGGGCAGGACCGACTTTCCACTCACACACTTTTATTCAAGTTGAGTTTCTATTTCAAACGTACAGAAAAGCATGTAGGGCAATAGAATAATGGCTTTCATACAATACCCTCTTTTTTTTTTCACAACACATTTAGATAAAGAATGTCCCCCACCCCACTTGGCAGCTCTAAGAGAGAGCCAGGGGAGTGTGTTTGTGGAAAGAGCCCCGCTCTGAGACATTACAGTTAAAGAGGGCTAACAACACATGGGTCTGGTTGTTCTCCCCTGCATGGGCAGACACGGGGAAGTACTCACTCTTGGAAAAGGGCTGGAATCCAATAGGAGACATCCCTGCGGTAGCTTCTGGTCATCCCTGAACCCGACTGCCTGGCACAGAAGTGAAGTTCAAGACAACTTAAAATAAAGGCCACTGGACCTTTCCAAAGGGGTGGGAGAAAAGCTTCTCTTGCACCCTTTTATCCTGGCAAATTTCTGATGAACCAAGTGTTAATTTCATAATGAAAACCCATTAAAAATGCTAAGAATATAGAATATTTGCTTTGAGTTGTTTAAAAGACATATTTAGACATTTGTGATAGAATCAGTATCCTCTGTGAGCTGGCACTTTTTCGATGAAAGATTAATAAAGAAATAATGATAGTTAACAGATTAGTTAAATAGTGATGGTTAAGGGGCCAGGTCCCGAACTAGGTGTTTTAATCACTTCTTTATCATAACTGACCTGATAGGAGTCGAGATTCTCATTATGCCCATTTTATGGGTGGGGAGAGTAAGGCTCAGAGGTCCAAGTGACTTAAGGAGCGGTTCATAAACAATCTCACTCGCTTCACTCCCACAGCCGACCCTGTAATAGTGCTATTTCAATAAGAGGAATTTTTACTATTGACAAACACTTCAAAATTAAATTATTTGTTTCTTCAGTGTCAGAAGGGCAATAATCCTGTTTACTCTCAATACCGTGCTGGTACTACTTTGACTCCCCCAGGAGGTTTCAGTAGCTGAGAATTTCCACTCCACTTTACAGTTGCAATTTTCACTGATTTATGAAATGATGCCTTTTGTCTGCAACCCCTCACAGTTCCTGCTGCCTGGGGCGGGGGGGTCCTTTAATTCTGTCTCGCACATCATCACAATAGGTAATAACCTACTGAAGACCCTCTGGGCAGAGTAGATATTGTCCTCACAACAGCGCTGGGAGGTGGGATTACTGATCCCATTTTACAGGTGGAGAAACTGAGGCCCAAAAAGATGAGTCACATGGTTGGCCAGCAGGGGAGTGGGGATTTTAACCCTGGCATTCTGATTCCAGAACTCACATTTCTAAGCCTCTCCACAGGTAACCCAGTGCCCGTAAGTATAGAAACCAGTCAAGAAATGACAACAAAGTCAGCCTGTTATTTTTGCCATGGGGATACAGGGATGGTAGGTAGAGAGGCAGAAGCTCTGCGTGGTGGGCAGAGGCTGCAGAAGGGAGAGACTGGCTGACTTGCATGGATGAGACTTTCCTCCCTGCTTCCTTCCTTCCATCGCCGCCCCTCACCTCCGTGCCTCTCGGGGCCATTACATTGTTCGGGGATATTAGCTCTGCACAATCAAACCAGAGCACCCTGAAGGCTAAATGTAGGGAGAGATGATAAGTCAGAGCAGGAGTGATGGAGAGACTTAAGAGAGCTCCT
Source organism: Neomonachus schauinslandi (assembly GCF_002201575.2). NCBI lineage: Eukaryota > Metazoa > Chordata > Mammalia > Carnivora > Phocidae > Neomonachus > Neomonachus schauinslandi. Next base: position 211,187,279 of record NC_058403.1, on the reverse strand, counting down.
CTTAGTCCCCACGTCTGTCTCTCCACATCCCCACCCCCACGAATCTGCTGGAATTTCCCCAAGACTGGATTTCTCACGCATTTCCCGTGGGGAGCCTGGTAAACTCAACCTCCCTGAGCCTCAACTTCCTCATCTGTGAAATGGGGATGATATAGTGCTATCTCCTGGAGTGTAACGGGGGGGGGGGGGGGGACACGACATAAACGAAGGGCAAACCGCGGGGCTTGGCACATAGTAGGTGCTCAGTCCAGAGTGTCCATGGCTATTTTTATGTGGCCCCAGGCCCCTCCAGGTGGGTTCTGCCATTGATGGGAAGCGTCATCACGCGGACACTTCTCAGTGCCTCAGAGGCAACATGAGGATTCTCCCCCTAATGCTCACCCTGGAGTCCACTATGAAGAAGAATCTGCTACCCAACCATCGACAGGGCCCAATCATCAGGAGACAACTTCCACTATACATCTTTCACCAAATTATCCAGTTCCTCCGCTGCATGCTCTCCATGCACCAGATCTACTCCTCGCCCAGCTCATTCCTGGTGGGTCCGTAACAAATAAAGAGCACCGACGTGCCAACAAGCACAGCTTGTCTGCAGCCACCTGCGATAATAGGCAAGACGGGTCCTGCCCTGACCTCTGTTGTCTCATCTGAATAACGGGGGTCACAGCAGCACCTGCCTCCTGCGCACTAATTGGGCAGTGATGCTGGGAAGGGCTTCCCAAGTCCGGCAACTGGTACTGAGCAATTCAGTGGGGCTGAGGCCTTGCCCTTTCCCTGTTGTTCAGCCAGCCCCCTCCCCAACTGCCCCTTGGCCATGTCCCCTTTCCCTTCAGGGGTCTTCTTGCCATTTCAGCTTTTCCCCAGCAAGGCCCACGTATCTCACCTGTTGCTCTGTCCACAATGCACAGCCTGTGGTGTTCAGGAAAGACATTAATTCTATGAATGAACAGACTCCCTTCTAGAAATTTCTCTCCTTTGAGGAAGTAAGGCCGACTTGCCCAAGAGACCACTGCCTTCACTCCTCTCTGCTCCCTCCGCTCACCCCAATGACAACCCTCTTGTTGGTCCCTTGACCACCCCCCAAACACACGGCTCTGTAAAACAAGGAGCCCTGTGTGTTATTCCCTTTGGGTCCCCCTTTCAGAGCAAGCCAGCTCTGTCAGCAGGACCCTGACCCACCTGGAACACACCCCCAAACCCCACCACAAAACTTGACCTTGAATTTGGGAGGGAGTAAAGAGACAGAGTGGGAGAGGAAAGCAGGGCTACCAGAGGGACCCGTTGGTGTCTCGGGGCACTGGGTAGGGGTCAGTTTGAGCAGGGGACACAGGGGGACGCCGGTTCCTGCAGTCCACTGCTATATAACCTTTTCCTAGATGGCAAAACTGAGGTTCACGGGCCTTTCTGCTCTTTTGTGCCCTCTGCTGGTGGGGGGAAGGGAGGCCTCTGGAGCCAAGACGGGCTGGGCAGAGCAGGAGGGTGGAAGCAGGGGTGGGGGCTGCTGAGACAAAGCAGGGTAGGAGTCTGTTTATCAGCTCTAGCCCCTGTCTTCAGGTTGAATTAGACCAAATGACAGCGACCCGCCCTTAAGGACAGCAGGCTCCGGGCATTTTGTCTCCAGAGCAAGCTAGTGGTGGCAGGGAGGGACTGAGGGCTGGGGGGCCCTCTCGACAAAGGAGCCCCGACAGCTAGCCAGGCAGGGAGACACAGGAGCTGCGGGCCGGGCTGAGCAGAGAGCCAGTGAATTCACCTCCACAAAAGCCAATTAAAGCCGGCAGGGGGCCCAATAGGAGACCCAGGAGAAAGAGGGGGAGGAGGCCCCCACTGAGCCTGGTTGAGGGGCACATGGAGAGAGACCTGTGTGCAGAGACACGCAATGGGGGCATCTGGCCCCCAAAACGCAGAAGGGGCAAAGTTCTATCCTTCCCTCCCCTCCAGCTGCTCCCACCAACTCCTGATTAGGAAGACAGGGAAGCCAAGGAGACCCAGAGGATGACAGGGCCCGTTGGGGATAAAAAGCATGAGGGACAGCCCAGGAAGCACCCCCTCACTTCATGCCCCTTGGCCGCCCAGGAGAATGCTGAACAGGTGGCTGGATCTCCTTGATCAACAAGGGTTAGCTGGTCTGTCCCTTGGTCAGCCATTCCTCATGGGGTCCACTCCTCCAGGCAGGGAGGTGGGGCGTGGGAAGGACCCTCCCAGGGGAAAGCAGGCCATGCCTCCTGGAAACCTTCCAGGAATGCTGCAGGCTTCACTGGGGATTCCCCAATGCCCAAGTGGGATCCCCTCCTTCTCCCCTCTCTGACTCCCCCAGCCCCTTTTGGAACTTCCTCCCCTCCCTGAGCCCCACCTCTGAGACCTCCTTTCCTTTGGCCTCTTCTCTGAGCCACACTCAGACTCCCCCTCTTTCTGAGCCCCCTCTCGCCTGCTGAGTCCCCTCCCCTCTTCTTCCTCTTGAGATCTCTTAGTCCCCCATCCCTGGGACTTGGGGCTGCAAGTCCTCAACGGGGCCTGGCTTGAGAGGCTCCACGATTCTTACCCAGACAGGTTTCTGGGATTTGGGGGTGGGGGGGAAGGGCTCCCATCCATTCCCCCTTCTCAGCAGCAGAGTAGGGGTTTGGGGGTCTACAGTTAACATTTTGTGGGTGACATGGGATGGAGGGCCACAATTTGGGACTACTCTGTGGCTGTCAGCTGTGGGTGGGTACACCTGGGGATTTGGTGCACGGAGAGGGGAGCACAGCTTGTGAATGAGTGTGTGTGAGCCTACTCACAGGAGCTGCCATCTGAGTGCACGCACACGCGCACACACACACACACACACACGTGCTTTTGCCCACAGCATTGGTGGCTAGGGGGACCCAGAGACTCAATGATAAGAGACAGACAGATTTGGGGAAAAGTTGGGAGCAGACACCTGTGTAACAAGAACATCCTGGAGGAGGGAGAAGCAGGTGCAAAGCCCTGGAGCAGAAACAAGCTGGCTGGTGGGACATGAGCCAAGGGATGGGAATGCTGAGCAGGGAGGCTGGAGAGATGAGTAGCGCCTGAGCCATGGGGTGGCCACAGGGCTTAAGAGAGCACACTCTGGAGCCACACTGGGGCTTCAAAGTCAGCTGGCTAAATCTGGCTTCAAGTGACTTTCATGCTCCATGCCTTATTTTCGCCACCTATAAAATGGGTATGAAAGTATCTGCTTTCAAAGATGTCAGGAGGTAAAAGGGGTCAATACAGACAAACTCCTTGGACCAGATCAGGTACCGGGTGTCTAGTGAGTGCTCACCACACATTGGCTGCTAGTGCTGTCATCATTATTATTATGGGTTTGATTTTCACTGTGATGGGACTCATGAAAAGATTTTAGGTGAGAGAGGACAGGACCAGATTTACTATTTGAAAGACTTCCTTGGAGCCCTCTGGGGAGCCCAGAATGTTCCATGCAAGCAGCTGGATGGTGTTGTTACACCATCTACACATATGTATAAAACTCATTGAACCGAACACAGAAGACTAGTCTACTTCACCATGTGCAAACAATGTCTCAATCAAAAATAAAGAAACACCAGAAAAGTCCCCCTCTGGGGACTGAGTGAAAGAGGGCTGGGGTGGGGAATAGGGTCTTTGCTGATGTCATTAGTTAAGATGAGGTCATCCTGGATATAGCGTGGGCCCTGGATGGATCCCAAGCAAAGGAGAGGACAAGGAAAGAGACACACAGAAGAAGGGGAAGATAAGACGGAAGCGGAGGCTGGGGGATGCACCTACAAACCGAGGAACACACTGGATTTCAGGCAACCACAGGCAGCATGGAGAAAGGCCTGGGTCACTTTCTCCCTCAAGCTTCCAGAAGGAACCCACCCTGCTGACACCTTGACTTAGGACTTCTGGTCCCTAGGACTGTGAGAGTAGAAATTTCTATGACTTTAACCCCCTGAGTTTGGGGTACTTTGTTTCAGCATACAGGAAACAAATGCACCCCATGTTATTGTATCCCCAAAGTCGAGCTATCTGTAGAAGCTTTAGAAGGTATAGAAAGCCATGCTTGTGCTGTGTTCCAGACTCGGTAAGACAAACTGCATATTGGCGCTGAGGACACCACAGCAGCTCAGCTGGTGAAGCAGCTCTACATCATCTGACATCTTTTTTTTTTTTTTTTAAGATTTTATTTACTTATTTGTCAGAGAGAGAGCACAAGCGGGGCGGGGGGGGCGGGGAGCAGCAGGCAGAGGGAGAAGCAGGCTCCCCGCTGAGCAACGAGCCCGACGTGGGACTGGATCCCAGGACCCCGGGATCATGACCCGAGCCGAAAGCAGATGCTTAACCAACTGAGCCATGCAGGCATCCTGTCATTTGACATCTTAAACATACATTTTAGCTATCATCATTATCATCAATAATCAGAAGAAAATAGCAGCCACTCATCATTCCACTCCCCACTGGTAACTTTTTGGGGAACATCCTTTTAGATTAAAAAAAGAAAAAAGAAAGAAAAGAAAAATGTATTCAGGCACCACGTATGGGTTATTTGAACAAACCAGTTGTGTAAAGACATTGATGAGCCTTGATGGGTTATTCATGCTATTAAGTGATTATTGCTAGTTTTTTTTTTTTTTTAAGAGTAGTGATGATGTTGGCAGTATACTTTTTAAGAAGAGTCCTTATCTTTGGAGACTATTAAAATATTTGTGAATGAGATGCCATGTCTGGATGGGCCACAAAACAGGGCCTTGGGGATGGGCAGATGGCGACTCACTGTTCTGCTTTTTTCCCTTTGTGTATGTTTGAAAGTTCCCATAATCCATTGGTTATAAAACCCTATGACCCAGCCATTCTGCTCCTAGGTACTTGCCTCAGAGAAAAGGGAATTTATATTCATGTAAAGGCTTGTTTTGCATGAATGTTCATAGCAGCTTTTTTTTTTTTTAAGATTTTATTTATTTATTTGACAGAGAGAGAGAGCACAAGCAGGGGGAGTGGCAGGCAGAGGGAGATGGAGAAGCAGGCTCCCCGCAGAGCAGGGAGCCCGAGGTGGGACTTGATCCTAGGACCCTGGGATCATGACCTGAGCCGAAGGCAGACGCTTAATGACTAAGCCACCCAGGCGCCCCCTTGCAGCTTTGTTTGGCATCAACTGCTATATAATAAAGAATGTATTTGGTCTTTGTCCCAGGTTCCTGAGACATAACCTCTAGATCCCTGATGTCTCCCCAGGGATAGGAGTGTTTGGTTTTCACCCCAGGGCTGGGCCGCACCCCAGTTTACACAAAGGAGACAACTCAGGTTGGGGGCTGTTCATGCAGGAAGCACCAACCATTTGGTTAGATGTCAGCCTGACCTGGAGGGGTTGGGGGTGCTGCAGACTGAGCTCAATCTCATGGCCAACAACTGGATCAGTCAGACGTATGACATGAAACACCAGTAAAAACTCGGGATGCCGGGGTGCCTGAGTGGCTCAGTTGGTGAAGCATCTGCCTTCAGCTCAGGTCATGATCCCTGGATCCTGGGATCGAGCCCCGTGTTGGGTTCCCTGCTCAACAGGGAGTCGGCTCCTCCCTCTCCCTCTGCCCCTCCCCCCTGCTCATTATCTCTCTCTCTCTCAAATAAAATCTTTAAAAACAACAACAACACACCACTGGATGCCAAAACTCAGACGTGTCTGAACTGAGGACAGTCTAGTTGGAGACTGTGCCCTTAGCTTATGGGGTCTGCAATAATTCCAGGTGGTTACTGTCAGAATTTGTAGTATATTACATTGTAGAATATCATGCACACATGCACACACACACACACACACACAAACTGGAAATGACCCAGATGTCATTTCAGGTGATTGCATAAACTGTGGTATGTCCATACGATGGAATACTACTAACCAATAAAAAAGAACCGACTGTACATCGCACAACAGCATGGATGAATCTCACAGAGTTATGCTGAGCGATGTAAGACAGACAAAAAAAGTACATACAATAAAATTCCATTTATAGAAAATCCTGCGTGACCCCACTCCCAGGAGGTCCCCAGAGGAGTGCCGTCCGCAGAGACAGAGAGGAGATGGTGGGAGCCAGGGCTGGGGCAGGGGGTGGGGAGTCCGTGCTTCGTGGGGACAGAGTCTCCGTGTGGGGAGATGGAACGTTCTGGAGATGGAGGATGGGGGTGGTCGCACAACAGTGTGAGTGTGGTTGATGCCACTGAGCTGTGCACTTAAAAATGATTAAAATGATTAATTTTATGCTATATGAATTTGCCACAAGTTTTTAAAATGGAAAAGAAAAGCCAAAATTTTAAATAGATAGTCCAGGAAAAACCCCGTGGCAAAGACTGGTTTGTCTGTATGGTGTCACCTGAAATATTGCACTCAAAGCAGTTGGCCTTTTTCTTCATAGTTGAGTTTCAGGTCCTGGATGGACGATAAAATGGTGTTTGTTGGTCTCATCTCAGCAAAACTCCTGAGTCCCCTTAGAGGCCCCTGAACTTGGGCAGTCACACCAATGGCCGGTTTTAAATTCTGCCCAGAAACAGTTAGTTCTTAAACGGTGTTCCCCAGGCCTGACATGCAACCTCCAGGGACTTGATTAGCACTCGAGAGAGGCCTCAGAGTGGCCAAAGAGAACAGTGGCTGGGGGATTAGAAGGCCACTGTCCCCAAGACCCAGATGTCCCCTTCCAGGAACACTGTATTAACCATGCCCTTTAACTTCTCATGCTCCGACATCTGGGGCCTTGCCGACCCTGGAGATCGGCCTCTCCCAGAGCCAGCTCGTTCCCAGAGTTAGTAAACAACCTGCCCTGAGTAGACTTTTCAGACAAACTGGCCAATCCAGAGCCCATGCCCTCTCTGGGGCTCTCACACCCAGGTTTACTATCTCCTGCCTGATCCCCTCGGACCAGCTGCTAGACAACTAGGAACAGCTCCTCAGTCCCAGAGCCCGCTGAAGTTATTCCAACGAGCCCATCCTAAACCTGCTAACCCTGCCTTACCCTTTTCTTCCTGTGGAAACCACAATCAAGCCTCTTGCCCGGTCTCACCCCCACGGCCTCCTGACTGCCCCTGCTGCTTCCCTAAGTGGCCCTGTACGGTGTGGTGAGCCCCTGCCTTTCAGAAACCTTAACGAACTCGCTTTTCAAGGGCAGTCCTCTCCTAATCTACTGGCCTTAAGATGCCTCGAATTTTCTTTTAATACACTATCTTTAAAAACCCGTTTACTGGGGCGCCTGAGTGGCTCAGTCATTAAGCGTCTGCCTTCGGCTCAGGTCAGGATCCCGGGGTCCTGGGATCGGGCCCCGCATCGGGCTCCCTGCTCGGCGGGAAGCCTGCTTCTCCCTCTCCCACTCCCTCTCTCGCTGTGTCTCTCTCTCTGTCAAATAAATAAATAAAATCTTTAAAAAAAAAAAAACCCGTTTACTTTTTATAAAATTTTGGTAAAATACATGTAAAATTTATTTCTCGCCATAACCATTAAGTACATTTGCACTGTCGGTAACCATACCCACCACCCATCGCCAGATCTTTTTCAGCTACCCAAACAGAAACTCTGTCCCCATGAAACACGAACTCTCCATTCCCACCCTCCCTCTAGCCAGTACAGTGTGCTTTAAAACACACACATTGCAGAATTCTCCCACACATGTGTGCAGCTGTGGTACACAGGATGTCCTTATGGCATCATTGAAAAGCCACCAAAATGTTCCCTAATAGGGAACTGGCTAAATCAATGATACATCTGTAATTCTGGAATGCTGGGGGAAAAAAAAGTAGAATCTGTGAAATAGGGAGCTGGAGGTTCTCACTGAATGGATCTAGAAAAATCTCCAAGATGGATTGCTAAGTAAAAAAAAAAAAAAAAAAAGGCAGGGGACCTAGGTGGCTCAGTCGGTTAGACATCTGCCTTCTGCTCAGGTCATAATCCCAGGGTCCTGGGATCGAGCCCCGCATCGGGCTCCCTGCTCAGCGGGAAGCCTGCTTCTCCCTCTCCCACTCCCCCTGCTTGTGTTCCTGCTCTCGCTATCTCTCTGTCAAATAAATAAATAAAATCAAAAAAAAGAAAAAAAGCAGGGCACAGATCTCACACAGGCATAGAGCAAGCACAAATCATGTTACTTTTTCTGTAAAAGGATAGCAATACTGTATCATATGTTTGAAACTTGCTAAGAGAGTAGGTCTTAAAAGTTCTCATCACAGGGGCGCCTGGGTGGCTCAGTTGGTTGGGCGACTGCCTTCGGCTCAGGTCATGATCCTGGAGTCCCTGGATCGAGTCCCGCATCGGGCTCCCTGCTCGGCGGGGAGCCTGCTTCTCCCTCTGACCCTCCCCCCTCTCATGTGCTCTCTCTCTCTCATTCTCTCTGTCTCAAATAAATAAATAAAATCTTAAAAAAAAAAAAAAGTTCTCATCACAGGGGGGAAACTTTGTAACTATGTGAGGTGAGGGGTGTTAGCTACAGTTACTGTGGTTATCATGTTGCAATATATACAAATATGGAATCCTTAGATTGTATACTTTATATTAATACAATGTTATATGTTAATTATATCTTAATAATAAGGGTGGAAGCAAAGGGTGTTACACATACACAGACCCCCAAAAAAGATATGAGGAGTAAGAATATGTTTTTCTAGGGGGTGCCTGGCTGGCTCTGTCAGCAGAGCATGTGACTCTTGGTCTTGGGGTGGTGAGTTCAAGTTCCATGTTGGGACATAGAGCTTAGCAGAGTCTGCTTCTCTCCCTCTGTCCCTCCTCACGCTGTCTCTCTCTCTCTCTCTTTCAAATAAATGAATAAATCTTAAAAAATGTTTTTCTAGAAGAAAAAAAAGTGCTTGTCTGTGGACCTGGGCAAACAGGGGACAGAGCTGCATCTTGTCACACATCGTACATCTCCTTACATTCTTCTATGTGTAGGTGAATTATCCATTTTATATAAAATTCTTTGTTACAGATTATATAATATATATATAGAATATGTATATATTATATAATCTATATAAATAGTATAATGCATAGTAAGTTGCATCTATATGTATCACATAATACACACACACACCAAAAGTATATATTTGCATACGTATATTTGCCCCAATAAGACTAAAATCTCAGAAGACAAAAGAAACCAGTAGCAGTGGCCAGAGTGGGAGAAGCATCTGGGTGACCAGGGAGAGACTTTTCAACATAAACTCCTTTGTGCCTTTGGAATTTGGTTCCAATGCGTGGAGGACTTATGCAAAAATAGATCCTATTTTTAAGAAGAAAGAGTGGTAGATTTATATGCACTGATTTGGAGTGATGTGGGAAATGGGTTCAATGAAAAATCAATGAATTGATTTTTAGAAAATCTTTGTAAACTTAGTAAAGCAAATCTGGAGGAGGGAAGGGTGGGGAGGAGGGAGAGACAGGGAGGGAGATCCAGCCTGAGTTCTCAGAAAGTGTCCGCCACATTGTTCACTGAGGCCGGGATGTCTAGAAAGTTACTGGTAGGGATGGAGGGGACTCTGGCTCCTTAATTAGTGTTTTAAACAACTAAGAGAATATGATGACCTTATGGTTAATCTCTCCCCTGTGTGTTCCAAATCTTTGCTAATGAACATGCATTGCTTCTGTAAACTATGTTTACAGGGCTTCTAGGGTCCCCTGCAAGTGTCCCCAGGTAACACGGATCATGCTGCTGTGAGCACGCACCTGTGGGTTTCCATTCTCCTGAGTAGATACCTACCATTTATTGGCAGTTTGTGCATCTTCCTTGGAGATACGTCTATTCAAATCATTGGCTTTTAAAACTCTTTTTTCTTTTAATTGTTCCTTTGTTTCATTCTTTTAGAGTTCCCAATCACCCTGCCTGGCAAGGAACCGTTCTTCTCCCCACTTTACAGATGAGGAAGCAGGCTCAGCGTCTTGGCCAGAGTCACAGAACAAGAACAAGTCATGCCAGGTAGGTGTGACCCTGGTGACGGGACAGGGGTGGAGGGGCTCCTGGGTGGGTGCCCCACCCACGGAGGAGGGATGGAGGGGCTTCTACTCCAGCTCAGTGCAAAAGGAAGCCCCCCGGGGCCTTGGACAGAAATGGAAAGGGAAATGGGGAACCCATCTCCCTGGGGAGGCAGAGGTTTGTCTGGAGCCAGACCAGCCTCACCGTCACCCACCCCCTAACATCCACCCCTGTCTGCACACAGAGGCCCGCACCCACGTGTTAACTCATGGGCCACGCTGACACGCGGGCAAGGGTACGCATGCAAATGCAGGCACACGCAGGCACCCACATGCACACGCAAACACACCCAGCCACACACAAGCATACACACTCTGCTTCTGAGTCTTCTAAATCAAAGCTTCGGTCAGATCCCAGCTCAGGCAAGTGGCCTCCCTGTCTCCTCCTGGCTGGGCCTCCTGAGCACTAGTGTGAGTGTGTGTGTGAGAGAGAGAGAGAGAGACAGAAACGTGGAGATGGTGTAAGACCACAGCAGAGGACGAGAAATCCAGGGACAGAGACAGACAGCAGGTGGACAGGGGGAGATGGAGAGGACAGGAGGCCCTCCCTTTGTTCCCTGGCTGAGCTGGCCTCCTACTGCAGTCCTCAAAATAGGCCCTTGAGATGAAGACTGTTTGGACTGAATTTTCCAGAAGAGAAGGTGGAGGCTTGGAGAGACCAAGCCCAACTATCAGTGGTGTGACTGGGGTCCCTTTGCAAATCAGAGGCTGGGGTCTAGGCCATTAGCTCTTGCTGGGTTGGGCCACACACCTTCGTTTTGCTTTCTTTTAAGTGGTTTCACATAAAAATCCAGATCACCATCTTCTCCAGAAGAAAACTGGCAGATCAGGCCAGGCTGGGCTTACTTTCCTGCCAGTGACCCACTATGTGGCCGGCCGTTGTTTCGTGCGTCGTGTGTGATTGTCACATCTGTCTCTGCCCGTGCCTGCATGTTTGCGACTCTGAGTCTGTGCGTTTCCATGACAGGGTGCACCTGACTGTGGGTGTGAGTGTGTGTGTGAAGGTGAATTCACAGCCCACACATGTTGGTACGTGGTAGCCACGTCCTAGGGGGGCATTTTTGCAGCTTGTGAGTGTGCGCGGGACGGTTTATTCATTTTGGGAGTGCTTGCCCTTCTAGTTCTCTGGGTGTCCCCGTGTCGTGGGGGAAGTATGGTTTGCTTGCACCCCGGGGTGTCGGGATCGCTTGAGGCTGTGCGGTGTATGGGAGTGGGAGTGTGTGTGTGTGTCCTCTGATCTGCGTGTGCAGCCGTGTTGGAGAGGTCTGTGTTTATGTGCGTACGTGCACGTGACTATGTGTGCCCACGTGTGTGTGAGTGTGGACACGTGGATCTGTGAGCACGTTCGCCGACATGCACCCCCCATGTATCTGTGATGTGTCTGTGAGCACGTGTGTGGACACGTGTGCAGATGCTGTCGTCTGTGCGTGCGTCATGTGGGTGCGCATGGGGACGGAAGTACATGAGCCTGTGTCTGTGTAAATACGTGTGTTACGTGCACACGTGCCTGTGACCGAGTGAGTGTGCGTGCAAACATACGCCTGCACACGTGTCCGTCTGGGCTTCAGTGTGAGTACATGTGCGCGTGTGTCGGTGACCCCATGCGACACAGTGGACGTGTGTTTGTGGCTGTGGGCGTGAATGCGCGTGTCCCCGTCTGTGACTGCAGGCGTGAGCTTAGCTGGGCTTGTGTCTGCTCTGTGTTGCGTCACTGTGCCCATGACCTTTGCTCATGGCCTCGGGCACTCCTGCTATGACTGCGTCGTCCGTGGCCCTCTCCCTCCGTGTTTGTGGCTCTGGGGGCACACCTGTGTCCCAGGGACCTGGTGGGATGTCCCAGGAACCCCCTGAGCAGCATAAGGGTGCCTGTGGCCACAGGCCTGTGTAGCTCTGGGGTGACTCGAGTGGGAGTGTGGGGGTGGTGCTCTCTGAGGTGTGCAAGTGTGTGTGCAAGGAGGCCCCACTCCCGGGGTCCAGTCCAGCCTCCTGACCCCTCCCAAGCAGCCCAGTGCATTTTCCCAGGACACCCAGGCCTGCAAGGGAGATGGGTCCCCCTCCCACCTTACTCCCTCCCTCCTCCTCTCCTCCTCACTCCCTCCCCTTTCTCCCATCCTCCTCCACTTCCCTCTCTCCTTCTCCCTCCTCTCTTCCCACTCCCAGCTCTTTAAGGAAAGCAGTGGGGAGAAGTGGCCGCAGGCTGCCATCAGCTCCAATAGGCTTAAGTGGCCCATTTCCTGGGCTGCCTGGCACCCTCCGAAGACACCATTAGGGTAATGAGCTCTCAGCCCCTCCCAGCCCCAGTGCCTGGCAACCAAAGAGGGGGTGTCCCAGGCCCACTAGGCTGCTTCCCTTCAGTCTGCACTTAAAGTGGGGGGAGGGGGGGAGCAGGGAGCCAGGAGCCAGGAGCCAGGAGCCAGGAGCCAGGAGCCAGGAGCCAGGAGCCAGGAACAAGAGCCGCAGAGATGCACACAGGGTCAGGTGGGGGCAGAGAGACTGAGGGACACAGAGAGACAGAGACATAGAAGGACAAAGAGACAGAAGGAGTCAGAGAGAATGAGAGATAGAGACAGACCAAAAGTCCAGCAAGGAGGGGAAGGGGAATGAGACAGAAAGGAAAGTATGATAGACCAAGAAGAGACCATGAGTGGAACAGGCACAGAGCCAGGGAGGACCGAGAGAGATAAAGAGATAAGACAGAGAAAGGGAGAAAAGGAGAGAGAGACATGGAGACAGTCACACACACACACACACACACACACACCAAACAAGGTGGAAGACATTGTCTTTCATATATTTTTCCAAGATTTTATTTTTAAGTGATCTCTATACCCAACGTGGGACTCGAACCTACAACCTCAAGATCAAGAGTCACATACTCCACCAACAGAGCCAGCCAGGTGCCCCAAGACACTGTCTTTTATAACCTAATCTCAGAAGTGACAATCATCATCTCTGTGTGACCACATCTATGGGTCACACAGACCGACCCTGACACAGGGAGGGAGAAGCCTACCCAAGGTGTAAATACCAAGAGGTGGGTGTCATTGGGGTCCATGTTGGAGGCTGGCTACCACATCTACTGAATTGGATTTGAGTTCCCTCCTCTGAAGCATGGGCTCACCAGCATCCATGACATAGTAAAGATACACTTATTTTCCAGGGCACCAGGGTTTCCTCATTTGTAAAAAAAGATTTACTTATTTATTTGAGAGAGAGAGCTGGGAGAGGAGCAGAGGGGGCGGGATAAATAATCTCAAGCCTACTCCCCACTGAGCATGGAGCCCAATGCAGGGCTCTAACTTAGGACCCTGAGATCATGATCTGAGCCGAAGCCAAGAGTTGGACGCTTAATCAACTGCGCCCCAGGGGCCCCCAGGGTCTCTTCATTTGAGCCAGCTCTCTGGGTGTCTGCCAATGGATACTTGCACTCTTCAGGAATCTTTTGGTTACAAGTGAAAGGAACTCAATTCAAGTTGCCTTGAAAAACATATATAATAAAGGGGCTTTGCTGGTTTGTGGAAGTGGGAAGTATAGGATTAATCTCACGAGCTTCAGACATGGCTGGATACAGGGGCTCAAACATGATCATCTCTATCTATTCTAAGACTTGGCGTGATTTAATTAATTTAATCCTCACAACAATGCCATTTGATATATAACAAAACCGAGCACAGAAACTTAGGTATATTTTCCAAGAACCCACAGCTCTGAAGAAGCAGAGGGAAAGATTTGACCCTAGACAATGTGGCTCTAAATCAGGTGCATTTAAACACTATAGTATAATGCCTCAAACCCAGAGAAACTTGCACACACACAAAAAAGGCCAAGAAATGTCTGTAGTTGCTGGACCATGTAGGAGCCCCTAAGGACTCTCGAAGTGAAAAACCACTTCAATGTCAAGGGAAGCACACTTAATAATGTTAGAACAAGCTCTGGGAATACCGAAAATTTTCTGAGCCTTGCAGCCACAGAAAAGCTGTAAAAAGATGCCTGTGTTCTGAGACGTGGAAGACATTAGTGTAGAGGCCATGGGCCAAGAGAACTTTGATCACGGGGCTGACACAGGGGCTCCAGACTGCACTGTCTAGGTTCAAATCTTGGCTCATCTGCCTCCTGGCTGTGTGACTCTAGGAGAGCAACTTACCCTTCCTGTGCCTCAATTTTCTCACCTGTAAAATGGGGAGGATAATACCACATTTCATTGATTCTAAGTCATGCATTTTTTAAACATTGATGAAAGCAGGGTATGTTTTATAATCAGTATCATGTCAAGGCTTCACTGGAATGTTATTTTATTATTTTTTTTAGTGGCATCTGATTTGGGATGGGGGGGGCTGTTATTTAAGATGCTCCTCCCTCTCAGGACCACAGGGTGGGACATGTGATCCAGTCTGGCCAATCAGAGTATTCCATCCAGTCGGCCACAGGGATTGTTTCAGAGATGGGCAGGTGATCTAAGCTGAGCCAATCAGATGCTTCCCTGGGACTTTCTTGCTGGATCTAATGGGAGAGATCCTCTATGTCCACTGGAGAATCTATTAGCATTAGATGTAGTTTGCCTTGATTAATATTCTAGTATTTTTTTTTCCTTTGGTGTGAGTTTCATTTCTAGAGAACATCCCCCTTCCTCCATCCCCTAAGTTAACCATTAAAGATTCCAGGTCTTCTCCCAGGCTGACTTGCACTTCCCTGCTCCCCATGAAGTCAGACAGGGGCCATGAGATTTTCTCTGACCACTTAAATGTGAGCTGAAGTGACATGTACCCCTTCAGATGGAAACTGTCACAGCCATGATACAACTTGTCCCATTGTCTCTTTCCTTAGCTACAGCGACCAGCAAAGTTTGAGATCGTGGTGTCTCCATCAACGTGTACATGCAGGAGGAATACATATACAGTCCTCAGCCAAACCCCAAGAGAGGGACCAGCACAAGCAAGAGATACATCTTAGGGTTTTGAGCCACTGAAATTGGGGGATGTTTGTTATTGCATGTAATCTTAGCCTTCCCTAACTGATACACCTCTTGGTTTCTGAGATCTCATTGTTTCCACCACAGACACAACCAGAGATTTTGCATGACCTGGTCCAATATGATGTAGCAAAATTGTTGGTATGTCTACACCTAGGACAATAGAGGTAATTTTTGTGCCCTGTGACCCTGACAACACCAGCCACTGTGTGCTCTTCATTCAGAAATTCAGAGACTGAGTTGAGGGCTGGATAAAAGCATTGTCCATGCCACAATCTCCCCTGATATCTGTACATCTCCCCATCCTTACTCAGAGCTGGCTCTTCCCAGACCAGTGACATTTTAAAGCTTTGCCTCTCAACCATCTTGCCAGTGACTCATTTTTTATTCCTATTCTAGTAGCAATCCTGCACACAGAGAAATTTTCTCCCATTCCCTCCCACACCTTTCCCTTCCCCCAGCCACCAGCAGGAAAAGAGCTTCATCTGGCATCACTGTGTGGGCAAGCCCTCTATCCGTGATGGACTCAGTTTACCTCGCTGAGATTCTTTTTTTTTTTTTTTTTTTGAGGGCCATTCCGGCTCTGCTGTTACATGTGGCTCTAGTATTACTGTGTTTTGCTTTGGTTAAACTGGGAACCTGATGTCATGGGAATTATTTTCTTTAAACTCTCTGCTTCATTCTGTGCAAAACATTCATCTGTGCAGACTTCACCTTCCTTACCACACTGGTTAAGGTTCTCTGGGTTGCAAGTGACAGAAAACCCATCTCAAACAGGTTTCACTGGTCAACCACTGCCAACGACAAAAGCAGCAAAAACGGATTCCTCTGCCCTGCCTTTTGATGCCTGCAAAAAAATGGTACCTGGACCCTCAAGCCTCTGTTCTTACTGTATCACTGTGCTCACCAAGAAATATACTACAGATGTGGCAGAAACACAGCCTCTGCACAGAACATTGCATAACTATATTCCATCAACAGAACTTGATTGCATCCAGTATTCAGCTGCAAGGAATTCTGAAAACTGTAGTTTCTAGGTTTCCGGCCCCAGCAGGGCAGCAAGTAGACGGAGAGAAGTCCCAGCCCCTCAGCCTCCACACAAGGCCCCAGACAAATGGATGTGACCAGCTTAGACCTTCCAGCCCAGCACAGTTGCCCTTTGAATGCAGCTGCATGAATGAGCCCAGGCAAGAATCACCCAGCCAAACCACAGAATCATGACAAATAATAAGTTGTTGTTGTTGTTTAAGCCTTTAAGTTTTGGAGGTGGTTTGTTACACAGCAATAGGTAACTGATACATTACTGGCTTATTGAGAGAATGCTTTTGAATGGAATAACTAATTGACTGGTCCTTTTAAGCAAGCAGACACCGCTTCATAGAAGCTGAAGATGCTTAAACAGTTTCTCTCTGTCTCTCTCTCCCTCTCTATCTCTCTCCCTCTCTATCTCTCTCTGTCTCTCTTTCTGTCTCTGTCTCTGTCTCTTTGTCTCTCTCTGTTCTGCCTGGCCTCTCTCTCTCTCCCTCCCTGCCTCTCCCCTCGCCTCTCTGTGTCTCTGCCTCCCTCTCTCTCCTGCCCCCTGTAAGCTTGGGACCCTGGGGTTTGGAGAGAACCCCCATTGAGGCAGGTGGTTAGACAACCTGATACCCTGGGGGATTAGCTGCTCTGCCCCTCACTCTCCCATGCCCCAAGGGATTTGATGCCCCTACCTTTTTCACTCTACCTTGATTAAATTTCCTCGTCTTCACCTGTGAAGTCCCACTCATTCACTGTTCACCGTGGCTGATCCTGTGTTTCACTTTGCACATGTTCCCAGTCTCCTCCAGGTCCTCCTGGGTCACCAGACGGCCACATGCCTGATAACACCGCTGCACCTGCCTGGGTTGTAGAATCTGAGCTTCTCACCCCCCAACCCCAACACACACACACACACACACACACACAGTGCCTGCATCTCCCTTCTCCACCTGGGGATTTGGGGCATCAACCATGTTCTCAGTTAAAATCTTACTTTAAAAAAAATCATAGGTTGGCTGCTTATGTTTTTTCCCCATTTTCTCCTACTTGTTTTGAGGAGACACAAACGTGTGAAATTCATGTTTCTCATCCCGATTTTTTTTAACCTTTCACTTTTTAAATAATTATAGGTTCCACAGGAAGTTGCAAAAATAGCACAGCGTCCCTTGTACCCTCCCCCCAGCTTCCCCCATAGTAGCACCGTCACATAACTCTAGCACATTCTCAAAATCAGGAAATTGACATTGCTACAATACTGTTAACTAGACCATGGGTTTTCATCTCCCAATTTTTACTTTAAGCTCCCCTCGTGCACACACACCTAAGTATGTTGTGTATACACTTCTGGAGTTGCACATACATGACCCATTCATGCACCCATGAAGATAAGCCTGCAACTTCTCACACAAGTGCCTTGAAAGGAGCACTCAAAAACACATGGGACTCATTATGTGTCCACACCCAGCTTTGAATATCTCTATAAAAGTCACACCCATGTAGTGACATCCATGCACCACACACACACACACACACACACAGAGGCCTGCAATCCATGCATGCAGTCACTTACACACACACATTCAGAACCTCCACATATATGCACACACACAGCCATACCATGCGTATATACACACACACACACTGCCTTGTGCATGCACTAACCCATGCTGGAAAAGTCCACACAGTGAGTTATTATTAACATGACCAGTGCCCCCCACCAAATCCTACTGGTCACCATGGTTTCAGGAGGACATCACCTGCATTTGCCATTTGCTCTGTCCCTCCCCTGCCCTCTCTCTCTCTCTGTCTCTCTCTTCCCCTGCCCTCTCCTCCCCTCCACTCCCCTTCTCTCTCTCTCTCTGTCTCTGTCTCTGTCTCTGTGTTTGAAGAAAACATTTGCTGCCTTTCTATAAGTTTTTCTAGCTTTGAATTTAGTAAGCATAGTAATATATTGAAAGTTCTGGAAGGGAAAAGAAATAAAGCTGTACTGGGATCCACAAGTGTAACCTTCACAGGCTCCTCTCCAGGCTCTGCCCTTATTCTGGTGCTGGAGGAAGGGGTCCCAGTGGTGGTGGTGGCCGGGGGGGACTTGGGGCTGCTCTCCCAGGCCCCAAAGCAGGTGCTCAGGCTGTTAGACCCCCTTGCCCCTCACCCTGCCTGTCCCTCTGCGATACTTTTGATACTCCTGAGTTTTTCCTTTAGCCCAGTCTCTCAGCCACTTCCCACCTGGCCTCTTGATCCCTCCTCAGCAGCCCCTCCACTAACAGATACCTCAGTGCCTTCAAACCTGAACTCATGCTCCATCCCCTATAAACCTAGCCCTTATGAAAGCTCACCACCATCTGTCCTGCCTCAAAGGCCAGAATCTTGGGAGTTCCCTTGATACTTCCTCTGTTTCCAACCCAAGTCCCACTTCTCCACACCTAGCTTAGTCTCAGCTGGTGTCAAAATCAGGATCCTGCCAGTGACATTTCCAGCCAAGATCCTTCTGACTCACTTTGCTCCACACAGGCCTGGTTGCACCAATTTGGGCCACATTCCTTGCATCCCAGGACCTTTGCACATGCTGTGCTCACCTCCAGTACTAATCCCCTCACTGCTTCTCTTAGTTGTGCTAATGCATTCTTCCGTCTCAGCTCCGGCGTCACCCTGTCAGAGATGCCTGCCCTGTTCACCTGTTAAGTGCTAACTCATGTTACCCTATACTTTTTTCCAACTCCCAATGTTAAGGTGCTTCCTTGTTTAGTGTTTATAGCTCCCTTTCTAGATAATGAACCCCATGAGGACAGGGATGTTTGTCTATCTTGTTCATTGCTCATTTGGAACAATGTCTGGCACACAGCAGGTGCTCAATAAATGTTTGCTGAATGAGCAAATGAATAAAGAGATTTCCAACCATCAGGTCATGCCACCAAGAGAAAAATGAGTCAGATGGGGCCCAGGCTTCTGGTGTGATTAGAACAGAAAAAAAAAAGAGGGAGTGGAGATGGTCTTACTCATTTTAAAGGGGGGTTTTACGGTTAAGAACAGAGTGAGTTCATCTTTTGCAGAAGTGAAGTTCATGAACATGGGTTTGCGTCCATACAGAAAAGGCTCTGGCAGGATGTGCTCCAAACTGTCAAGAGAGATTGCACTGGGTGGTGGGACTAACTGAAACATTTACTTTTCCTCTTCATGTCCCTCTTTACCTTTATTCACAAATTGCGTTTGGGCTGAATAATGAGGTTATCAACTGTCTTGCAGTTGGAGGTGGTAGATAAGCTGTCATTTAAGCAATACTTTAAAATGAGCATGTTTGGACACCTGGGTGGCTCAGAAGTTTAAGCATCTGCCTTCGGCTCAAGTCATGATCCCAGGGTCCTGGGATCAAGTCCCATATCAGGCTCCCTGCTCAGTGGAGAGTCTGCTCCTCCGTCTCCTTCTGCCTCTCCCCCAGCTTGTGCTCTCTCTCATTCACTCTCTCCCTCAAATAAATAAATAAAATCTTTTTAAAAAATACATTTGATAAAAAAATTAAAAAATAAAAAATAAAATGAACATGTTTGCTGATATGACATTTCTACCTCTGACAACTCACCCTTAAAGAAAGAAATGTGAACTTGTACAAAGAGCTCGGTCACAAAGTTGCTTCACCCCTAAACTGAACGACCTAGATGTCCAGCAATGGGCACTCATTACTTAAACTGTGGGAGAGCTGAATCAGGAAATAAAGCATAGGAGAGAATTTAAAGTCATGAAAAGACATTTTCCATCTACAAAGGACAATAATGTGCTAGATGATTCCCTTTTTGTAAACACAGGAAGGAGAACAGATATATTAGGGACAAGTGGGGGAGGATGTCAGAAATTGCTGGCAGCAACTCCCTCTCATGGGGTGGTCGTGGGTGACTTTTATTTTCCTTGTTGTTTTTCCCTAGTTTTTAAATTATCTGAAAAGAACATGCACTCATTGAATGAGGAAAAGACAACCCATAAGATTATTTTTGAAAAGATGAAGAGAATGCTGTGGCCAGTGGTTGTGTGTGCTTGTGCTTGGCTGAAGGCGGGATGTGTGTGCAGACCTGGTTTTGACCCCTTCCCATTGACACAGACTGAGGTTCCCCTACCTCGGCACTATTGACATTTGAGGCTGGAGGTGTCCTGCTTGTGGGGGCACCATCCCGTGCGATGTAGGATGCTTGGCGGCATCCCTGGCCTCCACCCATTATATGCCAGTAGCACCTCCCACCAAAAATGTCTCCAGAAACACGGAACACAACCTTATGTGACCACGCACCTACGCAGACTCTCCCTGTTTCTTGGGTCCCTGAGCCGGCTGTCACAGGTGAGCTGGGACACTCTGCAAGAGACAAGAGCAACCCAGGGATTACCGGACTCCATCCCCGTCAGCAGAACCTCACTCCCAAACCCTTCACCTGCCTGGGGCCTCTCAGCAGCTGCCCGGAACAGAAACCTGAGCCCCTGTTCTCACGGCTGGGGCACCCAGACCCTCAGAGATACAGCAGATGAGCTGGGGGCTGGGGTGGTGCTCTGGGGGCCCAGGCAAGCTGGGGAGCAAGTGGAGTGTCTGACCACTGCTTGGGAAATCTTACCCTGTGCAACCAGAGACCCTAAGCTACAGGATGTTTAGAAAGTGACGTTAGACTCATTGGCCCCTCTCAGATCCTAGCTGTGTTTTATCTAACTGCGGATTGTTCCAATCACTGGCATTCTTTAAAATCACGTATCGTAGGTCAGTGGTCCTCACCCACAGGTGATTCTCCTCCCCAGGGGACACTTGGTGGTCTGCAGACACTTGTGGCTGTCACAATTTAGGAGAAGGAGCTCCTGGGATCGAGTGGGTGGAGGTAGGAGATTTTGTTCAACACCTTACAATGCACACGATGACCCCATCCTAGAGAATGATCTGGCCCTGAATATCAGCAATGCCAAGATGGAGAGACCCTGAACTAGAGTCACAGAATAATAAAAACCCCAAGAGTTAACTTTCTTTAGTGTGCATTCGGTATTTACCAGTCTCGCCATGATGCTAGTCCATTGGCTTCTCAGAACCCCCCCATGAATGATAAAGACTAGCATCAGCCACATTTTCCATATGAGAAATTGAAACCCAGAGAGGGAAAATGTCCAATGCAAGGTCACACAGCGAGTGAATGATAGAGCCAGACGTTTGGCCAGGAAGGGCTGGAAATTTCAAGGTGTCACTACCACCCATCCACTCAATGGTTTTATTACACAGCTGGGAGATCCTGTGTCCTGCATGACACCAGTGCCTGGCATACAGTAGGTATTCAATAAGTGCTTGTTAAAAGAATAAAAGGAGTTGGAGGGACCACTGGACAAATCCAAAACAAAACCATCTACAAAATAACTTCTCTGCTCTTTTCGAATGTAATGGAAAGCAAAGATAGCCGGCATGGACAGGAACACCAAACACAATGTATGATTCTGCTTAGACCCCAGATTGGAAAAGAAAAGAGCCATAAAGAGTACGATGTGGACTGTTGGCAGAATTTGAATATGGATTACATACTGGATAGTAATATAGACTCAATGTTAGAGTTCATGAATTTGTTGTATCCTCATTATGTAAGAAAACAGCCTTTTCAGGACGCCTGGGTGGCTCAGTCGGTTAAGCATCTGCCTTCGGCCCAGGTCAGGATCCCAGGGTCCTGGGATTGATTCCCACATCGGGCTCCTTGCTCAATGGAGAGCCTGCTTCTCCCTCTGCCTGCTCTGCCTGCTTTGCTTGCTGCTCCCCCTGCTTGTGCTCTCTCTCTCTCTCTGACAAATAAAATCTTAAAAAAAAGAAAAGAAAAGAAAAGAAAAGAAACGGACTTTTTCTTAGAGGCACCAAGTTTCTTAAGGGGCTTGGTGGCAATGACGAGGTGTGGATATGAAAATGTGAACGTGACTAAGTGGGGCAGTGGGGAGCCAAGAGGTCATGATACTATTCTTGCAACTTTTGATATTCTTTTCAAAATAAAAATGAAAAATCAATATATGGAACTACTTGGCAGTTAGAAGAAACCAGCTTGGGATAACATGCAGCAGCCTAAATGGATCTCCAGAGAATCATGAGGGGTGAGAGAAGCCAATCCCAAGAGGTTACATGGTGTATGTTTCCATTTATAGAACATTCTTGAAATGGCAACTTTGTGGAAATGGAGGAAGGATTCATTGTTGCCAGGGGCTAAGGGGGTGAGTTGGGAGGAACTTGACAGAAATGTTCAAGGTCAGTGTCCTGGACCTGCTGTTATACTACAGTTTTGCAAGGTGTTATCATTGGGTCATGGGTTATTTCTTACAACTGCATATGACATCTACAGTCACCTCAAAATTAAAAGTTTAAGGGGCGCCTGGGTGGCTCAGTCGTTAAGCGTCTGCCTTCGGCTCAGGTCATGATCCCAGGGTCCTGGAATCGAGCCCCACATCGGGCTCCCTGCTCTGCGGGAAGCCTGCTTCTCCTTCTCCCACTCCCCCTGCTTGTGTTCCCTCTCTCGCTGTGTATCTCTCTGTCAAATAAATAAATAAAATCTTTTAAAAAAATATTTAAAAAAAAAATTAGAAGTTTAAAAAGAAGTATTTAATACTAACCAAAATTTTTCTGGGCACTTACTATGTCCCCAGCATTGGTTAACCACTTCACACATGGGTTTTTTGTTTGTTTTTTTTTAAACTTAAACTTGTCAGGTAGGTCCTGTCACTATGTCCATCTTACAGAAGAAGAAATTAAATATCCGAGGCACAAAAGGGAAGTTTTTGACTAGAGGGACAGCACACCAGAATCTCTGGGAGCATGAGACGGGGATATGTAAAGGCTTACAAAAACTGTGCTTAAGATGATACTTGTCATAAAGATAACTATAATCATGATCACTATCATTTATTGAGTGCAAACTCTGTGCCTGGCACTGTGTAAGTGCCTGGCACTGTGTAAGTGCCTTCCCTGTGTTAACTAATTTTATTCTCACTACATCCCAAGGAGGTTGATGCTATTGGTAGCCCCGTTTTGCAGATGAGCAAACTGAGGCCTAGACTTTACCCTGAGCGCTATAGGGAACCTTAGAAGGCAGAGCAGGAAAGGAACATGCTCAACTTTCCTGACACCAAATTGTGGGGTTTTTTCCCTACATGAAGCAAGTCTCAGACACCAGCTGGTTGTCCTGCAATTTAACTAGATCCTGACACCATCTACCTGGAGACAGCCTCACATCCCACAGGTAGGGGCTCTGTCCCACAAAACTACCCCTTTCAGACTCCAATCCAAAGTCCAAGTTGTCGCTTATGCTCCTGACCTACCAGCTACAGGTTGGATAATTTGTCAGAGAGGCTCACAAAGTTCAGGAAAAACAGTTAACTTACTAGATTACCATTTATTACAAAAGGATACACCCAGCAACAGTCGGATGGAGGAGACACACAGAGCAAGGTACGGGGAAGGGTCCAAAGCTTCCATGCCGTCGCAGTGCCTCCGTGTGCTCACCGACCCACTTCTCCAAACCCCACGCTTTAGGGAATTTTTATGGAGACTGCATTATGTAGGCACAATTGATTAAATCACCAGCCACTGGATAACCTTTCTTGCTCTTATCACTTAGGAAATTCCAAGGGTTTTAGGAGCTTAGCTCTGAGCTATATATATATCTACAATAAACACACACAAAGTAATGGGATGCTATTTCCGTAATTGGCTTATAAAAGACAGCGACTTCCATCTTGCTCGCAGACTATTGTCTCCTGGACTTGCATGCTTTAATGAAGCAACCCACCGTGTTGGGGAGACCCACGTGGCAAAGAACTGAGGGCAGCCTCCTGCCAAGGGCCCTCCAAAAACTGAGTCCTGCTAACAACCGCGTGATTTTGGAAGTGGATCCTTCCCCAGTCATACCTCAACCCTGGCTCACACCTTCAGTACAGTCTCCAAAGCTGTGAGGCAGAGCACCCAGCTAAGCCATACCTCAATTTCTGAGTCACAGAGCTGTGAGATAATAAATATTATTTTAAGCCACTATGTTTTGGGGTAATTTGTTAGGCAGCAATAGCTAACTTTATTATTATTATCAGAGTAAGTTTTATAAAGTGACCGTGAGAGCTTTACTAGACACTCGTGGAGGTGGAGTCCCCGTCTCCTAGCTAGGTGTTGGTCCCACGCTTAAGCTTGGCTTCCTCATCTGTAAAGTGGGGTTAATATAGGAGGGTCATGAGCAGGAAATACAGGTAAAGTGCTTAGCTGAGGCCCTGCACATGGGGGTGCTCAGGTGCAGGGGCTCTTGTGATGAGGATGATGACTGGGAATGGGGACTGTCTCATTTCTTGTCTAGTGTCACCCCCCTCTGAACACAGGCTGTGAGCCTCGTGGGTTTTCAGTAACTGTTTGTAAAATTCAGGCTCTCTGTGCGTCTGTGTTCTGTCTGCACACCCTGTCTGCTCATGGTGGTGATGGGGACGGGGGGATCGCTGGCATGGGTCCTGTCCCTGTTGGCTGCGTGCGTGCCCCCTGGTTCGGGCTGTGACCACCCACGTGGATGTCAACGTCCGTGGGGGTCTAGGGCGACTGGACTGGGGGGACTGGAGCCTGGGGAGAGCTAGGGGAGGGAGGCAGTTAGCCTCACTCCCCCCGGCCCCCCTTCCTCGCCTCCCGCCGAGGGTCTCAGCCACTTCTCCGCGGCACTTGGCGGAGAGGACACGCGGCAGGCGTTGCCCCGGCAACACCGGGATGCCCAGCAACAAGTCCGCGCCGCGCGTCACGTGCCCGGCGTGGACCAATCCGGGGGCCCGCGAGGAAGCAGGTCAGCCCGGGCCAAAGTCCGCCTCCCTACCTCCTCCCTCCCCGGCGGGCTGCTCGGAGCTAATTACCGTAATTGCGGAGGGAGAGCTCCGCTGTGCGCGGGGGTTGGGGCTGGGGGCTGGGCGGGCCCCGAGGAGCTGAGTGCGGAGGGCGGGGAAGCAGGACCCTCTCCCTCCAGCATTCTCGCCCGCTGCGTGGGTGAACGCCATCAAAGCGCTCATTAAGCGCCTACTGTGTACACCTAGTGCGGGAGGGCGGGGGGCGGGGGGTTGGAGCGCTTGCAGTGGGGGTGGGGAACCCTAGCCTCCAGTTTGGATAAATCTGGATTTGAGGGCGCCAGTCAGATCAATGGGTTTGATTCTTAAGATTTGGGGTCTCACGGGGCGCCTGGGTGGCTCAGTCGTTAAGTGTCTGCCTTCGGCTCAGGTCGTGATCCCGGGGTCCTGGGATCGAGCCCCGCATCGCGCTCCCTGCTCTGGGGGAAGTCTGCTTCTCCCTCTCCCACTCCCCCTGCTTGTGTTCCCTCTCTCGCTGTGTCTCTGTCAAATAAATAAATAAGGGGGCGCCTGGGTGGCTCAGTCGTCAAGCGTCTGCCTTCGGCTCAGGTCATGATCCCAGGGTCCTGGGATCGAGCCCCGCATCGGGCTCCCTGCTCGCCGGGAAGCCTGCTTCTCCCTCTCCCACTCCCCCTGCTTATGTTCCCTCTCTCGCTGTCTCTCTCTGTCAAATAAATAAATAAAATCTTTAAAAAAAAAAAAAATAAAAAAAAAAATAAATAAATAAATAAGATCTTTAAAGAAAAAAAAACAAAAAGATTTGGGGTCTCAAAACCGTTGGCTGTATTGAATCACACACACACACACACTCCTTTGAGTGTCGGTTTCCTCTGGCACAAAAATATGGGAAGTTTAGCTTTTGAAGGGACTGGAACTGTATAAAGACTTAGCTCTGAGCAGACGGGGCTCGAATCCAGTCTCTCCCATTTACCGCTGTGTGACTCTAGACGAATCCCTTAACCTCTCTGAGCCTGGTTTCTCATCAGTTAAAAAAACAAATCGGGGGATGCCGGTATTTGTTCGTGGGGGTTGTAAGTATTTATTGAGAGAATGCATGTGAAGCATATGGCAGGCATTCGGTAAACAGAAGCTAATCATCATCACGGTCCAGCTCTCAGTTATGTTATGAGCTGTGAGAACTTCCAAGTGCGGTTTAATGGCTCTGAATTGTTTTATTCCCCTCCCTCCCCCCCCCCGTAGATAATATAAAGGGATGGGGTAAGAGGCCTCATGCTGAATTGGCTGCCCCTGGAGTCTGTTTCCTTATGCAATGTTTTTGTTTTGGGAGGTCTTCATGTAAAAGGCTCCTGCAGTTTCTGATTCCTGGACTGGCTAATCCCTTCAATCCCTTCTGGTTCCTTGCACTGTTCCTTCTTTCTTTCAACAACAAACATTAATTGAGCACCTACTGTGGACTGAGCCCTGCTGTGGGTCTGAGTCCTCATCCTCATTATGGAGAATGCAGGCTCCAAGGACCAACTATGTCACCGGCCACAGGAAGTGGCCCAGGATCTCAGTGGAGAAGAGGGTATGTCTGGCCTGCTTTCAGTTTCTCCAGTGCATCTGCTGCCCACCTCTGGGCCTTTGCATCTGCTGCTCCCTTGGCCTGGAAGTCTGTGCCTGCTGATTGGCTCTTTCTTACCTTTTCTGTCTCTGCACCAATGGCGCAGACTCAGAGGGACTTTCCTGACACACACACATCTTAGTCTCTGCCTAAGCTAAGGATGTGCTCCCCTCTACCACTGTGGTTGCCAGCAATTCTGTTCCCATCCCTTACCCACCCCCCCACTAGGATGGAGAGTCAGAGGGAGGACAGTTGAGGGGGAGGGTTGTACCAGAAATTTTGTCAATACCTGTTTCTAAAGCACCTCCAAAAGCTGAGACGGTAGAACCCGTTGTTCTGCTGTTCTTTCCAGGTTCTTCCAGGACTGAGTGCTGGAGTGGAAACCAGGCCCGGAAAGAGTTAGTTTTCGTCCTTGACTCCGCAGCTCGAGAGCCACCTTTCAGAGGCTGGGGGCTGGTCCCACTCAGGACACAGACACCAGCCACAGAATATGACTATAAGTGGGCGTTCTGGCGTCAAATAGCAGCTCTCCCCACTTCTTTGCTCTCCGTGTCCTGGCCTCCCGGAGGAATGTGAGACTGAAACAGATAACTGCCTGAGAAGGGTTTTGGGGAGATTCTGGAAGGCCCGAACCTAGCACTCACAGCATCATCTGCAGATATCTATTGGAACCCAGTATTTTTTGTGGGCCATTGTGCTTGGTGCCAAGGCTGCAAGGGATTAAGAGAGGACCAAAGGAAAACACACAGGAGAAGGGGTGGGCAAGCTGGATTCTCATCCCAGCTGGATCCCTGACATGCTTTGTGAGTTGAACAAAGTTGCTTTCCCTCTCTGGGCCTCATCAATATGAGGGATAGGGGGCTCTGTAACAGAAAGACCTCCTTCAGACCTTTCCTCTGCCCTTCCTTGCTGGGCATTCTTGGTGGGAGTTTCCCCCCTCTCTGAACCTCAGCTTCCACATCTGAAAAATGGGATTTAGT
This sequence comes from Neomonachus schauinslandi, assembly GCF_002201575.2. NCBI lineage: Eukaryota > Metazoa > Chordata > Mammalia > Carnivora > Phocidae > Neomonachus > Neomonachus schauinslandi. Next base: position 211,159,926 of record NC_058403.1, on the reverse strand, counting down.
TAACATGCTCCAGGGTGGGCATGAAGAGCAACTGAGATCATTCATTCAGTCTTTCATTCAGTGACTAACCATTCTACACATTAGGAAGTAAATGGGCATTAAAATGGGTCAGATTCTTGCCCTTACATGGTATATAAAACTCTTAGCATATAGCTCAAATAAAAGAGCATCCGCATCATCATGATTATTATACACAAAAGGCTTCAGAATGCACTTATTATGCATAAAATGTGTAGGGCTTGGCACAAAATAGATGCTCAGGAAACACTAGTTTATATATGGTAATAATTCCAGGACACACACTGCAAGATTCTTTCCTCTCTCAGAGTCTGAAGTGTTAAAAGTGCCTGTGATTCTCATTCAGGGGGTTGGGGATTGAGACCTTCATTAGGGATTCCCTGGAAGCCTCAGGTGGGGAGGGCGACCTGTGTGTGGTCCTGTTTGTGTGTTCTGCTCCTTCTGGGTAAATGCCTCCATTAATCTCCCCCTGCCTGGGCTTGAGGGTCAGGTTTCGGGGCCCCAGGCAGATGTTGTCCAGAGTAGCCCTGTTTCCTTAATCCTCAGGGCTCCAGAAATTGTCCTTAGAAGAGAGAACAACAGGCCTGCTGAGGCCACCATCTGTGCAGTCTCGATTTGTAAATGCTCATGAGGGTGGTAGGAAAGAGAGGTCTCTATAGTAACGGATGAGGAAGGGGCTGTGTGTGTGTGTGTGTGTGTGTGCAAGGCAGAGGACAGGGAGGAAGAATCATCCCAGACCCTTATTCTTAAACCTTTTTTTCTACCATGATGAGCTATTAATTAATACTCACTGCTGGTTTATTATCCCAGGAGATAATTAGCTACTGTTCCTAACTGGAGTCTCATGGGGGATATTTTCTAAAGAGATTCATTCATTTCTGCCCACCTGCACCTGCCTTTCTCCTAGAACATAGGCAAATGCTGCAGATCCCGGGGACCCAGAGGGGAGAAAATGGAACAAAGGGGACTCTCTGTGAAGCTGAGATTCCCAGCAAGATGGCGAGGGCAGAGCCCAAATTAGTGCGGACACAGCAAGTGATTAAAAAATGCCAGCTATGATTATTCTGGAAGGCGGAATGGGGCCTCCTAAGGTGCCAGTGTTTGCAAGGGAAGGTCACCACCTCTGTTTAAATGGATCAGTCTGACCCAAAGCAGGCAGAACGAGGTAGGAGGAGGAAGGACTCTGCAACCAAGTGGTCCTGGGTCCAAATGTGCCACGTCCAGAGTCTCCTCCTGGCCTTTGCACATGCTGTTCTTCCTGTCAGGAATACACTTCCTGCAACTTCACCTAGCTCGCTCCTCCTCAGCCTTAGGTCTCAGTTTAGACAGTGGCACCTCCTCCAGGGAGCCATCCTTGGTTTACCCCCTCCTTCCTCAACCCTGACTGGAGCAGGTGAGTCCCCTGGGCTCCCCCAGTGCCCAGAGGTTCCTCCCTTACAGCTTTGTTCAATCTGAGTTATAATAGACAGAGACTATCTGTCTCTCCAACTAGACTTTTTGTTGAGGATTATGTCTTGTTCTCCTACATAAACTAATAAATTAAAGATAACACGTTTTACAAAATGTGTATAGAATGCTACTTTCTGTATTAAAATAGGGAGAAGACACAATACACTTATTAGGTGACTAAAAAACAAGCTGACAATGCCCAGTGCTAATGAAGACGTGGAGCAATTGGAACATCTCATCCACCGTCCCCGGGAATGCAAACACATGGCTGCTCTGGAAAATAAGTTTGGCAGTTTCTTATAAAGTCAAATATGTCCTTACTGTGTCACCCAGCCAACCCACTCCTCGGTATTTACCCCAGAGAAATGAAAACATACTGTCTGCACAAACACCTGTACATGAATGTTTATAGCAGCTTTATTCATAATCTCCAAGACCTAGAGATGTTCCTGAACCCAATGTCCCTGCACTGGTGAATGGATAAACAAACTGTAGTTCATTCACATAATGGAATGCTACTCAGTAATAAAAAGGAGCTAATTCCTGATACACACAACAACATGGATGAATGTCCTAAGCATTATGAGTAAAAGAAGCCAGACACAGAAAGCTGCACACCGTGTATTCCATTTAAATGCCATTCTGGAAAAGGCAAAACTATAATGATGGAGATCAGATCAGCAGTTACCAGGGACTAGGGGAGTGGGGTGGGGATGGACGATACAGAGGCACGAGGGAACTTTTTGGGGTGATGGAACTGTTCTGTATCTTGATTATGGCATTGGATCCATGACTGTGCATTTGTCAAAATTTATAGAACTGTACATCTGAAAAAAAAAAAAGAACTGTACATCTGAAAATATGAATGTTGCTATGCATCAGTTAACTCCAATATACTTGGCTTTAAAAAAGAACTCTTAAAAAGGTTTTAAAAAGATGTGTGTGTGGTGGGGGAGAATGATGTGGGAGTTTATATATTCATGAAGGACCTCTGGAAAGGGACAGAGAAGAGAGTGGACAATTGACAAGAGCTTTGATCTTGGAGTTCGTGGACCAGGGTCTGCATCCCAGCTCCAAATCCTTCTCATTGCACTTTCTGGGCAGGCCCCTCCCCTTTTCTGAGCCTCTTGTCATGTCTCTAAAACCAGTACCTATCATATCTGAAGCTTAGAGGAATTGGCAAGAGAGTCTTGGAATCCTAGGTGTAAAGTCATTCTCTGCTCTCCTGGAGGTACGAGGGGGATCCCAGAAGAAGACAATGATAGGGTGGGGAATGGTCAGGAGCATGAGTTTTAGAGCCAAGAGACAGGGCTGTGTCCAAATCCCAGTTCTGCTGCTCACTTTCCAGGTGGCCTTGGGCTACTTAGTCTCTCTGAGCCCCAGTTTCCTCATCTGTAAAATGGGGACAACAGGGGTGTCTGGGTGGTTCAGTCGGTTAAGTGTCTGCCTTTGGCTCAGGTCATGATCTCAGGGTCCTGGGATCAAGCCCCGCATCCGTCTCCCTGCTCAACGGGGAGCCTGCTTCTCCCTCTGCCTCTCTCCCTCCCCGTGCTCTCTCTCTCTCAAATAAATAAATAAAAATCTTTTAAAAATGGGGACAACAATTGTAGCTACCTTATGGGGTTGTCCCAAGGCCTTAGGAATTCATGGCATGTAGATGGTTTGAAATGGAGCCTGGCACAAAGTAAAAGCTCAAGGAGAAAGAGAGAAAGGGAAGAAAGGTTTTCCGGTGTGACCTGCTCCCAGCATGAATGACCAGACCTCCCTCTGGTTATGATTCCTGCCAGTCCCCTCCACCTTTGATCATTCTCCTACACACCCATCAGGGCCTGTTCCTCCTCAATCCCTGCACCGCCACCCAAGACTTTGGCAGTCACTGTTCCTGCAGCCTGATACTTGCCCTTTACATTTCCTCCTGGCCATGTCCTTCTCATAGTTCAGGACTCAGTTCAAGTGGCCCCACCCCAGAGAGACTTTCCTCAACCATCCAGGCTAATACAATGTCCCTCTCACCAGCCACTCACGTGCTACCATGGGGCCAGCAAATTACAGCCCTTGACTCAAATAAGCTGCTGTTATTTTTATAAATAAAGTTTTATTGGCACACAGTCACACCCATTCATTTATGTATTCTCCAAAGCTGCTTTTGAGTGAAGTAGCCACAAGAGACTGGCTGTCCCGCAAAGCTGAAAATGTTTACTTTCTGGCCCTTGACAGAAATTCTTGCTCTATCCCCCAATCTATTATCTTCATAGCAGTCATTGCTGTGTGAAGTTATGTTGTTCCTTTATTTGTTTACTTGCTTATTGTCTGTCTTTTGCACTAAATGGAGGACAAAAATCACATCAGCTTGGTTTCCTGCTGTATTCTCACATAGCACATAGCAGGCATTCAAAAATATTTTTTACGGAGTGAATGAATTCACAAAGTAGGCTTGGGGCTGTGTATATATGGCTGTGTCTTTCTAGAATGTTGGAGGAGAAAGAGACTTAAGAAATCCTCTAAAAAAAACTCTTGTTGTAAAGAAGGGGGGGCAGACACAGGGTATAGAGCACACCCTCATGGAGGACAGTGAACAAGCCAGATCCCTGGACTGAGAGGAGAATCCTAGGGTCTAAGAATCACTTGCTACTACAAAGCCCACCTCTCTGTGACAGAGACGGGAAACATAGGATGATGAAATGCAACGCATGGTCCTGATTTGGATCCCAGCTTGGGGAGAAATGCCATAAGGGACAATATTGGGATGACTGGTGAAACTGGAATGTGGGCCAGGGATTAGACAGGAGTGTTGTAACAATTTTAATTTATTGGCTGATCATTAAATTAGGGTTACATAGGAGACCGTCCTTGATCTTGGGGGATGCATGCTGAAGTATTTAGGAATGAAGGGGCAGTTTTGTTTGCAACTTACAGGATTGGGACAGACACAAAGATATACGTAAAGAAATAGACAAAGATAAAGCAAATGTGGCAAAATGTTAACAATGGGTGGGTGAATCTAGATAAAGATGACATGGAAGTTCATTGCACGATTCTTGCAACTTTCCTGTGGGTTGGATTTTTTCTTTAAGATTTTATTTATTTATTTGAGAGAGAGAGAACACCTGAGAGGGGATAGGGTCAGAGGACGAAGCAGACTCCCTGCCGAGCAGGGAGCCCGATGCGGGACTCGATCCCGGGACTGCAGGATCATGACCTGAGCCGAAGGCAGTCGCTTAACCAACTGAGCCACCCAGGCACCCTGGAATTTTTTTTTTCACAATAAAATGGTTAGGGGCGCCTGGGTGGCTCAGTTGGTTAAGCATCTGACTCTTGATTTAGGCTCAGGTCATGATCTCAGGGTCAGGAGATCAAGCCCCGAGTCGGGCTCAGCGGGGAGTCTGCTTGAGATTCTCTCTCTCCCTCTCCCTCTCCCCCTCCTCCCTGTGCCCTTTCTTTCTCTTTCTCTCTCTCAAATAAATAAACATTTTTAAAAAAAAAATAAATAAAATGGTTAAAAGAAAAAGGGGGAAAACAAATAAACAAACAAGGCAGCTATCTCCAGGCTGCATGCCCATTTATTCTTCTTCCCTTTGTAGCAAGCTCCCTGTTCCTCCTTTTGGAACTGTGAAGCCATAACTGGCCTCTGAGTGGGAAGCAGAATGGAGGAATTAGAGCGTTTCAGATGAGCTCACTGGAATCACACACTTGACAGTGGACTTGTTAAGTACCTACTATGTGTCAGAATTCCACATAGCTTCTGCAGCCACTCCCCATGGATTTGACTGAAACTTTCCCCAGTGCATCACTGGAATTAACCCTTGGATGGGGCTTCATAGTTGACAAATGCTAAGTGCCTCATCTGATGCTCCTGGTTCCATGGGTGATATTCAGATGGCTCGTTTGTGAGTTCAAATTCCACAAAATGAGCAGCGCCTTTAGGGGACTTTCATACTGGGAGAGCACAAGCTAGAACACAAATCCCTCTATTGTCAAAATACTACATCTGAGTATAGTTATACTTTCATGTCTTCACCCTCCCTAAAGACAAGCTTGGTTGTTGAAGTCATGTATGTGCCACCCACCCCATACCTAATATAACAGAAGTTGGTTGATTAGGTAAAGGGGTGGAACGTCTCAGAAAATAATAATAGCTTCATTATTGGGAAACTTACCATGTCTAGACAATGTTTCTACTGCCATGCCAAGCTGCACTGGAGCCTGAGGTAAAAGGAAAAATCAGTAATGCGGATCCTATCTTTATTTAAAATTTTGATAATGTATTCATTGCCAATTTTTTACATTAATTTTGATTCCTTAAAACATTGCATTGAGGGGTGCCTGGGTGGCTCAGTTGGTTAAGCGACTGCCTTCGGCTCAGGTCATGATCCTGGAGTCCTGGGATCGAGTCCCGCATCGGGCTCCCTGCTCAGCAGGGAGTCTGCTCCTCTCTCTGACCCTCTTACCTCTCGTGCTCTCATTCTCTCTCACTCAAATAAATAAATAAAAAATTAAAAAAAAAACATTGCATTGAAACATTATTTATCTTGATTACTGAGTTTTTTTGGTGCGGTCTTGAATTTCCACACCTGTGGCAGGTAGTTTGCTTATCTTAGTCCTGGCCCACATTATTTCTTTCTTTCTTTTTTTTTTTTAAAGATTTTATTTATTTATTTGACAGAGAGATAGAGAGAAAGAGAACAAGTAGGCAGAGAGGCAGGCAGAGGGAGAGGGAGAAGCAGGCTTCCTGCGGAGCAGGGAGCCCGATGCGGGGCTCGATCCCAGGACCCCAGGATCATGACCTGAGCCGAAGGCAGCCGCTTAACCAACTGAGCCACCCAGGCGCCCCCCACATTATTTATTTCTAACATCCATCCGCACCATATCATGAATTTCTCATCACAATGCTCTGAGAAGGTACTACCATTATCATCATTTCACAGGTGAGGAAACTGAAGCACAAAGAGGTTCAACTGTGCCCAAAGTCCCACAGCAGGAAGGAGAAATATCTGGATTTGAACTCAAGCTTGGTTGTTTTTTTACTCAGAGCCTGCTCAGTAAAGCAAAACAATAAACTAAGTTATGAAGTGGGTTCTGAGCTGAGGAATCAAAAGATCTGGTCTTGAGACTCACCTCTGCCCCAGGCTCTTCTGAGCCCTCCATTCTCACAGACCTCAGTTTCCCTATCTGGAACTGAACTTAAATATTCTGAACCTGCCCTGTTCTTTCCCCAACTCAGTTTACTAGTTTTCTCTCTCCTGAGTCAGCTATAGCACAATGTGGAGATGAGAAGAAGCAGGTACCAGCCAGGGCTTCTGGGCCGAGCTGGATGTGAGAGACCCAGGAGGAATTTGAGCCAAGTGGGGAGACCCTGAGGATCACAGCGAGTGCTCCTCCCCACTCTAGGAAATCCCAACCCAGTTTTTGGGCAGATGCCAGACTTTTATTCTGAAGCCGAGACCACAGCCTATGAGGTAATCTTTGGAGATGCATTCCAGGCGGAGTCCCATTGGCCGTCTGGTGAAGCCCCTCCTCGGGTTCCCGGTGCTCCGCCTTCCCCAAAGCCCATAAAAGTGCACGTCCCTGCCTCGGCAGCCACTGGTCACCTGCATCTGCCCACAAGATTGGAAGCAGGTGAGGCATACAGAGGAAAGGCCACTGCCCCGTGGGGGAGGGGTGGTCTGAGGGACCAGGGACCCCCGGGGATGGGGCCGGTTTACAGATCAGCGCATGGACATCTTCCAAGAAAGTGACAAAGACGGCAAAGTTGGCGGTCTGGAAAGCGGGAGACCAACAGGGCTGACTACCTGGGAGGTAAGTCTAGGGACAGCCACGAGGTGGGGAGTAGGTATGAGTACTGGTTGCGACCTCTCCGTGTCTCCCCCACTGCCATTATGAAGCGCCCCGGGAAGAGAATCGAAAGATAAAGAAATCTGGGGGAGGGGGAGAGTCAGAGGGATAGAGAACAGAGGGGAATGGGGTGACCCAAGGGAGGAGAGGGAAGCAAGTTTTCTTCAGAACCGAGGCTGAGGACAGCTCTCCGACCACCACGGAAGGAATGGCTCTCTGTTTCGGAACCGATGCCGCGGACAGCGCCTCTCGGGGTCCGCGAAGGGAACCGCGATCTGCTTCAGCACCAGAGCTCCGGACAGCTTCCAGCGGGGTTCGCGGGCCGACTTCATTTCAGCACCAGGAAACCGGACAGCTTCCCTGGTAACCAGGGAGACCTCGCACCCTGCCTGGGGAAGAGAGGGTGGTCTGAGACGTCTTTCGCTTCTGGAGACTTGCCCCTCATTTAATGGATGTTTCAACGAATTATTTTCTAGATCAGCACGTGAAATGAAACCGCACACATAAAGCTGTAATTCCCAACAGGTGAGACGGCCAATCGGTAGGACTGTGGGGGAACGCGCGCTTGCCAAGATGACGTTGTTGTGCTCTTTCCAGACTTCTGTAGAAGCATTGCACCAAGCGTTTTATATACATTATATGCCATCTTCAACCCTAGGACATGGGTGTTTTTATGCCCAGGTGACACTTGAGGAAACTGAGACCCAGAGAGTGGCACCCAAGGGTGAATGAAGCTGCAAGTCAACCCCGCATCCGTCCAACTCCAAATTTCATGTTTCTGACATGCCTGGGTGGGAGTTGGGCCCTTGGGAATCAGACCTTGCCTCTATCCAGGGGGACCAGGAACGGAAAAGAGGAGGCAGTGGAGAAGCAGGAAGCCCGGATGTTATGGCTTGGCTCAGGTGAGGGGTAAGAGCTGGGTGGGGGGATCTCAGATGTGGGGCAGAGGGGGCGAAGAAGACTGGAGTGGTTGTGGTCTAGTGCTGTGTGGAAGACTAGTGATTTTGTTGTTCTGATGTACTATGACAACAAGTCACAGCTTCCTCATAGCGTGGACTCCCATCGACCTCCGCCTGAGGTGGACAAGCAAGCGTGGGGGACGGGGGATCAGAGAAGAACAACTTACATCTAGGGGGAGGGCTGGCTAATTCCATGGCACAAGGATAAGGGAGGGAATAAAACAGGGGCATGCACCCCATAAATATACAGCAATGTCCATATATTGTATCGACCATGTTACTTGTACACTCCCACAGGCCAGGAGATACAAAGTATCTGAGTCTGAACCCAGGGACCATACCCATCTTACTACACTTTCCTGGGGAAATCAGTGAAGTAATGGCATTTGAAGCCCTCCCTAGGCCAGAATTCTTTGGGGACTTCTCAATAACATTTCCAGGAATGATATTTTTCTCCCCTATCCTGCCATCAGTTCCATGTACCAATTATAGGACAGATGTAAGTTTGTGCCTAGTAGGTGAGTTGTGACCTCAACAAGACTCACCCCCAATTCCCTATGACATCCTAATCAAGTCACAGACACCACAGCAAGTTTGTTCTAGCCTTAGAGCCTTTGCTATTCCCTCAGCTTGGAAAGCTCTGCCCCCCACAGCACCCCACTGCTCACGCTACCTTCTTACTCAAGTTTCATGTCATTGAGGGGAGTTTTCCTTGTTGCCTCACACTGCCGCCCTCCCCGTGTCAAGTCTATATTATACATTCTCATAGACCTGGGATATCTTCTCTCCATCACTTCAGTTATTTTTGTGTTATCTGTCTGCAGGACTGTCTGTGTCACCATTATACTGTGAGCTCCATGAAGGCAGAGATTGTGTTTGTATTTTCACTGCTGTGTCCCCAGCACCCAATTCAGGACCTGGCACACAGCAGGTGCTCAATAAACATTTGTTGAATCAACAAAGGCATCAGAGAATAAACCAATGCATCAATCAATAAGTGAATTGATGGCTTCAGCACACACATAAAGATCCTGCTTCTCCTTGGTCTCCCCGACAGAGATACCATAGGGTGATGGTTGCTGCAGGTGTTTATTGGGGAGTATAATTAAATTTGTGGACACTCAAGGGCCAGCCAGCCAACTAATAGCCCCAGGAGAGAGCCAGGCTCATTTAATTAGCAATTACGAGGCATTGATTCCTCATTAGCTCCAGCAACCCCTGTCTCCCTCTTCAGCCCCAGACAAATGAAACCTTTCTCTCTCCCAGGAGTACTGCCTCAGTGGGTCCATTAACAAGCAGAGAAAATACGATTACAAGACACCTAAATGCCACAGGCGGTTCATGAATGGGGTGGGGAGAGGGGGTTCAATGTCTGGGTTAAGGCTAATTGTGAGAGATTTTCTGGTATATTTAGAATCACCCTCTGGGAACTGGAGAGCTTTTGGATAGGAAAAGACACCCAGATACTGCCCCCCCCCCCCAATTAGGGACCCCATTGAAAGAGGAGATTCTACCCTGGTAGTTCTGTGAATGTCTCACTCTGAGTGTCTCACACTTACTCCAAATTAATCATTCCAAATTGAACACCAATGCACCCAACCACCAGTATGCCCCTCTTTCCGTGTCCCCATCAATGTGGCAGTCTCTCTACATCCCAGAGACCCTCCCCTCTTCATATCCACCAATCCTCTTCCCTGAATTCCCCCAAAGTAAGTCATTCTGGTTAAATCCATCCTCTTCTCCAGCCCCCTGCCTCCACCACTGTTTGGTCATCTTGTGATCTCTTCCCTCCTCCCTCAACACACACACAGCCAGCTCATTCTCCACATACATTAAGGAGTCTTCTAGAACACAAATCTGATCAAGTCCTGGCTTTGCCTTCAACCCTTCCAAGACTCCCATTACCTGCAGGATAAAATCCCAATATCCTCACACAACCTGCATGATCTAGGACCTCCCTGCTGAGAGTAATTGCCTATCATTGTCCCACCAGCTACACCAAACAACTAGCCCACTCAAGACCACATCTTACCTGGATTCTCCAATATTAATATGAGAATGATTCCCCTGGGAAGTTCACAGAGAATGCAGATTCCCAGGACCCTCCTAATTTCAATAAGCAGAGGGGAGGGAGATCCCGAAATCTGCATTTTGATCAGTTTCTCCACTGATTCTTAGGGAATTCTTCCTTTGATTAAAAAAGATCCCACTAGGGGCTCCTGGGTGGCTGAGTCATTTAAGCAGCCTACTCTTGATTTCAGCTCAGGTCATGATCTCAGGGTTGTGAGATCAAGCCTGGCATCAGGCTCCCCACTCAGTGGGAAGTCTGCTTGAGATTCTCTCCCTCTGCCTCTCCCCCTGCTTGTGTTCTCTCTCTCTCTGAAATAAATAAATAAATCTTTTTAAAAAGATTTTATTTTAGGGCGCCTAGGTGGCTCAGATGGTTAAGCGTCTGCCTTCGGCTCAGGTCATGATCCCAGGGTCCTGGGATCGAGTCCCGCATCGGGCTCCCCGCTCAGCGGGGAGCCTGCTTCTCCTTCTGACCCTCTCCCCTCTCATGCTGTTTCTCTCTCGCTCACTCTCTAAAAAATAAATAAATAAAATCTTTAAAAAAAAAAAAGATTTTATTTTAGGGGCAGCTGGGTGGTTCAGTCATTAAGCGTCTGCCTTCGGCTCAGGTCATGATCCCAGGGTCCTGGGATCGAGCCCCGCATCAGGCTCCCTGCTCTGGGGGAAGCCTGCTTCTCCCTCTCCCACTCCCCCTGCTTGTGTTCCCTCTCTCGCTGTGTCTCTCTCTATCAAATAAATAAATAAAATCTTTAAAAAAAGATTTTATTTTATTTGAGAGAGAGTGAAAGTGATCACAGAGGCCAAGGGAGAAGCAGACCCCCCACTGAGCAGAGAGCCTGATGTGGGGCTTGATCCCAGGACCCTGGGATCATGAACTGAGCCAAAGGCAGACATTTAACCGACTGAGCCACCTAGGTACCCCCCAAATAAATCCTTTTTAAAAAGACCCCACCAACCTTTTATGTTCCCCCAAAAGACCTCTGGGGAGACACCTCAGTTAATCTCATGAGTTTCATCTTCATACCCCCTCATGCCCAGCTAAGTGCTAGTACTTAGCAAGTCTTCAGTTGAGATATGAATGCTGGTGTCTGAGCCCCATTACCTTCACCAGACACAGAAGGATGGAACCCATACACACCTATAAACATGAACCAGCACCCGCAGAGTTGCTTCTGGACTGAAGGTACAACCCATTGAGCTATCTTATCATATTTGATCAGTATCCACTTATCTTAATTTGGGAATCCATGAAAATAGAGGCTCAGACAGTGTGGTTTATTCGGAAGGTGGTCCTAGAGAGTAGGAGTCAAGGGACCAGAGAATGAGGCAAAGAAGCAGGGAAAACTGATATACAGGGATGTACTACAGTTACTCTGATACATTCAAAAATAACAGTTCTAAAACACAATGGAAATAAATTTTTCCCCTTTAGCTCAGCAATCCCATGCCTAGATTTATGTAGAAGAGAAATGAATATGTATTTCCACAGAATGAAATTTACAGAAACAGCTTTAACAGTTTTATTCATAATAACCCAAAACTAACTGGTGAGTGGAGAAACAAATAATGGTATGTACGCACTTGGTTGGGGGTGGGGGGAAGAAACAAACTAATGATATAAACAGCAGCATAGAGGACTAGAAAAGTCATGCTGAACAAAAGGAATTTGAACACATATGCATGATTCCATTTATATGACACTGAACAATGGGCAAAAGTAATCTATATTAATAGAAGTCAGAACATTGGGCTGGGGCACCTGGCTAGCTCAGTTGGCAGAGCATGTGACTCTTGATATTGGGGTCACGAGATTGAGCCCCCATGTTGGACGTAGAGATTACCTTTAAAAAAAAAAAAAAGAAGAAGAAGTCGGAGCATTGGGTTCCTCTGGGGTGTGTAGGAATCCATCAGAAAGAGGTCCTGGGAACTGTCCGGGGTTCTGAAAATGTTACCTACCTTGGTTAGGGTATTGACTATATGGGTGTATAGTTGCCATAAATCTTTGATCCATGCACTTAATTAAGATCTGTGCAGGGCACCTGGGTGGCTCAGTCATTAAGCGTCTGTCTTCGGTCAGGTCATGATCCCAGGGTACTGGGATCAAGCCCCACATCCGGCTCCCTGCTCTGTGGGAAGCCTGCTTCTCCCTCTCCCAATCCCCCTGCTTGTGTTCCCTCTCTTGCGCTGTCTTGCTCTCTGTCAAATAAATAAAATATTTTAAAAAAAAAGATCTGTGCATTTTACTATGTGAAAAATCCAACTTAATTTTTCTGGTAAAAAAAACCTTGAATATATTTATTTTATGTCACATAACTGTCTGGGTCTATGCAGTTCAGGGAGGGTTTGGTGTCTCATGATGGCAGGGCCCAGGTTCCTATGTCATTGCTGACTATCCTGTCACCCTCGCCCACATGGTCCAATATGGTGCATGATTTATTGGAATATTGTTTCTGAGGTCAGATGTGCTCAGCTAAAAATCAAGGGTTCTAGTGCTGAGGGAGAAGGAGAGAACATTTGCTGAGGATAGCTAGCAATCTCTGCTACACATATCTCAAACAGTTGGAAATCCATCCAATGTCATTCACATTTTCCAAGCCAGTTTCCAACTGAGACCTCCCATAAGCCTGTATCTCCAGGCTCATATTTCAAAATAGAGTTGTAAGCTCCTGAAGAGGAAAGGCATATGAATGGGCAACATGGCAGATCTGCCTAAAAGAGACACCCATATCCTGGCTGCAGCTTCAAGACCCTGGAGAGATAGACAAGGACAGAACAAATAAAACAGATAATCCAGTCTACACTGGACACAACACAGTTCTCAAAGCAAAAAGCACCTGTGGGAAAATGAAGAGTTTGCAGTACGGAGTTATCCACTTAGGTAACATTGCAAGAATAAAATGCCTCAGAGACTCATGGGAAGCATATGAGACACTGCCGTTGAAGCATGATGTGGGTTGAAAATTAAAATTAGCCAACTTTTGGCACATGACTGTTTCTTGGCATTATAATAAGTTTTGGAGAGCACCAGGCAAAGAAGGTACCAAAAAAAAAAAAAATTTCTAGTCCTGTGATGGGATTAGAGACTTTTCATGGGTCATTGGGGCAGGGAGGTGCAGAATGATGAGCAGGGACATTGGGCAAGACCTTCCCCTCCCACTCAGCTTCCCTATCTGTAAAAATGGTGACGATTATGGCTTCTCTCTTCAGGCTGTTGTAAAGATCAAGGAGATAGAATGTGTTAATGCGTGGCACCATGCCTGGTACATAGTAAGTGCTCAATAAATTACAATGAGGACAATGGCAACAATGACAGAGAAGTAGGTGGATAGATAGGAAGAAAATGATAAAGGTGGATAAATAATGGATTGATAGATAGATGGAAAAGGAAGAAGGAAGGGTAGGTGAGAGGGACCCTTTTCTGAGCCCCAGGCCAGAGGCCCATCAGTTCCTCTTGAGCAGTTGATGAAATCCACACCTGGACTCCTTCCCTATCAGCTCTCATATTCAAGGGACATTATGCACCTGCTTTGATTGCCCCAGGATCAGGAACCAGGCAACTAGGGACAGCCCCATTGTCCAGGAGCCCAGGAAGTTATTCAAATTAGCCAATCCCAAGAAGTCCAAGAAACCTAGCTAACCCCACACAGCTTGCCACTTAGAAGCTGCCCCTACAGCTCCAGCTTGCTGTCCCCTTGTCCCCCAGTGCACACCCTTTCTTATTTGGAACTCCAAGTAGCAAAGCGTTCTACCTTTCATCTCTCCAAGTGTCACTGTGTTGTGTCCTGCCATCAAAATAAATCTTGTAGGGGCACCTGGGTGGCTCAGTCTGCCTTCCGGTCAGGTCATGATCCCGGAGTCCTGGGATCCAGCCCTGCGTTGGGCTCCCTGCTCAGCAGGGAGTCTGCTTCTCCCTCTGCCCCTGCCCCTCACCTCGCTTGTGCTCTCTATCACTCTGTCTCTCTCTCAAATAAATAAAAACTTAAAAAAAAACAAAATAAATCTTGTAAAACAAATGCACATAACAAAATTTGCATTTTAACACTTTTAAAGTAACAATCCAGTGACATTTAGTACATTCACAATGTTCTGCAACCATCACCACTACCTACTTCCGGAACATTCCATCACCCCAAAAGGAACCCCATTCTGTTAAGCAGTCCCTTCCCAGGCTCCTCCCCCCCCAGCTCCTGACAACCACTAATCTGTTTTGTCTCTATACATTTGCCTATTCTGAATATTTCATATAAATAGTATAATATGTTCTGTGGTCTGCTGTGTTTGCCTTCTCTCACTGAGCATAATGTTTCCATCTTCATCTATATTGTATCAAGAGTGATGCTTCTTTCCTTTTTTATGGCCAAATAATATTCCATTGCATGAATATACTACATTTCCTTTATCCAGACACTGCTTTAACAACTTTTAGGTACAATACCTCCTACGAGGTAGGTACTATTATTATAATCCATCTTATAGGAGAGGAAACCAAGAGCCAGAGAGGAGCAAGTTCCTGATGGCTGCACAGCTAGTGAGTGACAGAGTCAGGATTTGAATGCGGGCAGTTTATAGCCAGGGTCTGAGTGTTGAGGCATTACCTTATGCCCCTTTCAGAATCTGATACTCAGAGACAATGTGGCCATGTGACGTGTCCCTCTGTCCTTTCCATCGGGGTGGGGGGGGCATGTTGAGATGCAAACAGAAGCAGACCTGTGGTCACCCAGCGAGTCATCTGCAGCCAGGGCTGGGGAGGAGTGGTGAGGGCACGCCGCAGATGCTGCGTTATCCAGGGCCTGCTTTTCCTATTGGCTCTGAGGGTGGTTGCCTCCCACCAGGGAGGGTGGGGGTCCACTCGGGAGAGAGTTGATTACATCCCGTACCTTAATGGGTCCTTCAAGAGAGAGCGGCTTCAGTTTCCATGACAACTGGCAGGCAGCATCACAAGGAGATGGCTGAGTTTCCTCCCTTGACCCACATCTGGCTCTGGAATCTATTCCCTCCGTCCCTGCCTTTCTGGATCCCAGGAGCCCAGCCTGTGCCCAATCCAGAGCAGGGAGGGCATCTGTGTGGGTGGTCAGCACTCACGCCTGCTGGTACACTCAGAGCTCCTGCTCTTTGGCCCTGCCCCAGGCGAGTGAGGGAGGGACGGACAGAAGCAGCACATGCTGGGCACAGGTGCGAAGCAAGGCAGGAGGGACAGGGCACAGAGAGGGCATCCCAGGCGCTTCCGTGCCACTCCCAGCCCCATGTCTAGCCCACCAAGGAGAAGATGGAGAAAGCCCTGAGATGGAAATTGCTAACAGGGCTGGACAGGGTGAGACCCTTTAACAGGCAGTGACCAGAGGGGTCACAGAATGTGCTCCTCAGGGCAGAGAAGAGAGATTTAACAGACAGCAGGGAAGGGAATGGTTGGAGAAAAGTTCATCCTTGTAGCCCACCTGGTTCAGACTCAGGGGTAAATCTAATTTTGATCACTGAACTATGGTTCTGTAAGGGAATGTCCTGTTCTTAGGAAATGTCCACCGAAGTACTTAAGAGTAAAGCTGGTCAAGACCTGACTCAAATTGTTCAGAAAATATATATATATGTTCTACATATATATACATATGTAGTGTATATATATATATACATATATATATAGTGTGTATATAGGTATGTGTATATGTATATGTACAAATGCATTACATTTTATTTTGTGTCATATGAATTTAGAATATACTTTATACAGGGACGCCTGGGTGGTTCAGTTGGTGAAGTGTCTGCCTTTGGCTCAGGTCATGATCCCAGAGTCCCGGGATTGAGTCCCACATCGGGCTCCCTGCTCAGTGGGGAGTCTGCTTCTCCCTCTGACCCTACCCCCTCTTGTGCTCTCTCTCTCTCTCAAATAAATAAATAAAATCTTTTTAAAAAATAATATACTTTATACATTATGTATTATTTTGTATGTTTTATATAATTATGTAATATATTATTTGTAATACCTTATATTTTGTTATAAATTATGATGTAAATACTATGTATATTATATACTTATGTATATTTGCATACTTATATATGATAAATATATGTTATAAGACTCTATATAAGTCTATACAAGACTCTATATAAGTAGACTATACAATAGTATATATGTATACCATTACAGAGAGAAAGATAAAGCAGAAGTAACAAAGTGCCAACAGTTGAGGAATCTGGGTAAAGGATATACAAAAATACTTTGCCTCTTCTTGCAACTTTTCTACAAGCTTGAAATTATATCAAAAGAAGAAGTTACAAACAATACAAGGGTGGTTTAACATTTGAAAATCAATCCATGTCATTCGCTATGAATGGACTGGATTCATGTCAAGCCATCCATGTCATTAAGGACCAAAAGAAAACCACAGAATCATCTCAATAAATGCAGAAAGAGCATTTGACAAAATCTAGCATCTATTCTTAATTTTTTTACAGCCTCAGGATAAGCGTAATAGGGGGGAATTTTCTTGACCCAATGAAGGATACCTATGAAAACCCACAGTGAACAGTATACTTCAGGGTATAAGACTTGTTGCTTCCCCCCCAAGACTGGGAATAAAACAGGCCTGTTCTCTCCCATCATTCCTGTCCAGTCGTGTGCTGGAGGTTCTAGCCAGGGCAATGAGAAAAGGAAACAAAGGCATCTACTTTGGAAGGAAGTTAAAAAAAAAAAAAAAACCAAAAAAAAATTCTTTATGCATGGATGACATGATGGTGCAGTTTAAATATGCATAGTTTATTATATAACAAGTTTACCTCAATAAAGCTGTTCTTTTGGGGCCCCTGGGTGGCTCAGTCGTTAAGCGTCTGCCTTCGGCTCAGGTCGTGATCCCAGGGTCCTGGGCCCCACATCAGGCCCCCTGCTCCTCGGGAAGCCTGCTTCTCCCTCTCCCACTCCCCCTACTTGTGTTTCCTCTCTCACTGTGTCACTCTTTGTCAAATAAATAAATAAAATCTTAAAAAAAAAATACAGCTGTTCTTTTTTAAATCATAGATACAGGGAAACAGTTGGGTGGTTCGTCAACATGTTAAACATAGAATTAACATATGATCCAGCAATTCCACACCTAGGTTTACACCCAAAAGAATTGAAAACAGGGACTCAAACAAATACTTAGATACCAATGTTCATCGCAGCACTAGTCACAATAGACAGAAGGTGAAAACAACCCACATGTCCATCAACAGATGAATGGATAAACAAAATGTGGTCCATCCTTACACTGGAATATTACTCAGCCATAAAAATGCAGGAAGTACTGAAACATGATACAATGTAGATGAATCTTGGAAGCCTGATGCTCAGTGAGGGAAGCCAGACACAAAAGGGCCACAAGGTGCGTGATTCCATTTACATGAATCTTCCAGAATAGGCAAATCCAGAGAAGTGGGATAGGGACTGCTAATGGGGATGGGGCTTCCTTTTGGGCTGATGGAAATATTTGGAACTAGACGGAGGTTGTGGTTGTACAACATTGTGAATGTTCTAAATGCCACTGGATCATACATTTCAAGATGGTTATTTTAATGTGTCATTGTATGCTTTCACATGGGTAATTTATTTCAATTTAAAAAGTTACAAACACAGGGGTGCCAGGGTGGCTCAGTCGTTAAGCATCTGCCTTCAGCTCAGGTCATGATCCCAGGGTCCTGGGATAGAGCCCCTCATCGGGCTCCCTGCTCAGCGGGGAGCCTGCTTCTCCCTCTCCCACTCCCCCTGCTTGTGTTCCCTCTCTCGCTGTGTCTTTCTCTATCAAATAAATAAATAAAATATTTCAAAAAAATAAAAAGTTACAAACACAAAGAAAAATTTCTCTCTTGCTTGTTGTCATAAGGAAACATACACTCCTATTACTCAATAACATTTCTGCTGAGATTGGAGGATCGTTTCTTTCTTCCTTTTTAAAATTTTTTTTTATTCTTTTAGAGAGAGAGTGTGTGCAAGTAGGGGGAAGGGGCAGAGGGTGAGGGAGAGAGAGAATCTTAAGCAGGCTCCATGCCCAATGAGGATCCCAATGCAGGGCTCCATCTCATGACCTTGATATCATGACCTGAGCTGAAATCAAGAGTCAAAATTATCCTAACTGACTGAGCCACCCAGG
Source organism: Neomonachus schauinslandi (assembly GCF_002201575.2). Lineage (NCBI taxonomy): Eukaryota > Metazoa > Chordata > Mammalia > Carnivora > Phocidae > Neomonachus > Neomonachus schauinslandi. The sequence continues at coordinate 211,141,481 of NC_058403.1, read as the reverse complement.
TGCCCCTGGAGGGTCATTTTTTAAGGCCTTCAATGAGAAAGAAAAAAAATATATATATATATATATCATTAGATGTCACTGATGTCAATCTCCACTTGCAGAAGCAATAACTAAAATGTTCCACAACTGTCTCCAGTGGAAAGCTCCTGTCTCTTTCTCCAAACCCCAAGTGTGTGTGAGTTTGGGGGTGCCTTCACAGTTCACACTCCTACACTAAAAGAGAAAGACATGGGCGCCTGGGTGGCTCAGTTGTTTAAGTGACTGCCTTCGGCTCAGGTCGTGATCCTGGAGTCCCGGGATCGAGCCCTGCATCAAGCCCTGCATCGGGCTCCCTGCTCAGCGGGGAGCCTGCTTCTCCCTCTGCCCCTCCCTTTGCTTGTGTGCACTGTCTCTTTCTCTCAAATAAATAAATAAAATCTTTAAGAAATAATAAAAAATTAAAAACATCTATAAACTTTTGGACATCCCTCCCACATTAAATTCCCTTCCCCTGAGAGGGTGGCATCTGATTCTCTCCCCTTGAAGCGGACCAGACTTAGTGTCTACCTCCCAGCAAATAGAATAGAAGTGACACCGTGTGGCATCAAAGGCTGGGGGTTACCTCCTACACACCATCTCCAGATGCGGCCACACTGGGGGTATGGGACTTCTACATATGAATTTTGGGAGGACACAATGCAGTCCACAGAAGTCACTAAGCTTAGAGTCATTTGTTAAGCCAAAAGATAACTAGAATGATGTGGAACACGACTTCTTGCAACAACTCTACCTGGAGAAAAAGCATCTCCCAACTTCCTCCCTCCCTCCCCAGCCAGGGACAGTCTGTCCATCCCCTGGGCTCCTGCGTCCCTCACCACGCATGCAGCAGGAGTTGAGTTATCGCCCTCTGCCAGATTCCGGGCTCTTGAGAAGGGTGTTTGGCTTGCTCACTGCTGTATCCCCAGCTTCCAGCAGGTGACCCCGCACATAGTAGGTGGCCAGAAGATTAGTAACCATGGATGAAAGGATGAACGGAGCAAAGTCTGTGCTCGGCAACAGAAATCTGTCGACTCCCTTCAGCGACACATTGAAACTGTTTCTTAGGAACGAAGCCATGGCAATTTTCCCCAGTGAGCAGGCAGTTCCCCCAGGGAGGAGACAGACATAGTAAACAAACTCTTGGGGGAACTGTGTGATTTGGTTAGTAATTATAGACATGCAAATTCAAGCCACAAGCTACATTTAATGCAGTTCCAGTTACTATTGCTGCATCACCAGCTACCCCATAACACGCAGGCTTAAAATAATCATTGTTTTCTTGTATCTCACCAATTCTGCAGGTGAGGAATTTGGGCAGGTCTCAGCTGGGGGGCTTCTTCCCTTACCCGTGGGTAGGGGCAGCTAGTGAATGGCTGGTCTGAAAGGGGGGCGGGGAGTCAGGCCTCAGGACACACCAACCCTGCTGATATCTTGATCTTTGACTTCCAGCCTCCAGAATACATTTCTGTTGTAAGCCACTCCCCGCCATCTGTGATATTTTGTTATGGCAGTCTGTCTGGGTAGCTTATAAACCACAGATATCTATTTCTTACAGTCTGTGAGCCTGGGAAGTCCAAAGTCAGGGTGCCAGCATGGTTGGGGTGAGGGCCCTCTTCCTGGATCGTGGATGACTTCTCACTGTGCGCGGGAGGAAGGGGCAGGGAGCTCTCTGGGGCTTCTCTCGAAGGGCGCTCATCCCCATTCATGGAGGCTCCACCCTCATGACCTAAGCCCCTCCCAGAGGCCCCACCTCCTAATACCGTTGCTTTCACAGGTTAGGTTAGGATTTCAGCATGGGGGGGGGGCGGGGACATTCAACCGGTAACACAGTACTAGTAAATGAATATCGTTATTTTTTTTTTAAGATTTTATTTATTTGAGAGAGAATGAGAGAGAGCACATGAGAGGGGGGAGGGTCAGAGGGAGAAGCAGACTCCCCGCCGAGCAGGGAGCCCGATGCGGGACTCGATCCCGGGACTCCAGGATCATGACCTGAGCCGAAGGCAGTTGCTTAACCAACTGAGCCACCCAGGTGCCCTGAATATCGTTATTTATGTAATTTCTCACCAGCCTCCCCCACTTACACCAGATTCTGGAGTAAGAGGTTTTAAATCTTTTTTATATACAAATTTTATTTATTTATTTGAGAGAGAGAGAAACAAACAAACAAAAAACGCAGAAGGAGAGTGAGAGAGAGAAGCTGGCTCCCCGCTGAGCAGGGCCCCGAGATCATGACCTGAGCTGAAGGCAGATGCTCAGCCGACTCAGCCACCCAGGCGCCCCTGGAGTTAAGAGGTTTTTATCTTTTTTTTTCCTACTAGCTGCATCCCAGCTCCTAAAACCAGTGCCTGACACCTGGTCATCTCATAAAGTATTTACGGAATGAATGAATCCGCCTAACCTTTGGCTTTTACTCTTTGAGGTCTGTTATATTTATTTTCGCGATTTTTCTGAATGTTTTTTTTTTTTTAAAGATTTTATTTGTTTATTTGAGACAGAGAGAATGAGAGACAGAGAACATGAGAGGGAGGAGGGTCAGAGGGAGAAGCAGACTCCCTGCCGAGCAGGGAGCCCGATGCGGGACTCGATCCAGGGACTCCAGGATCATGACCTGAGCCAAAGGCAGTCGCTTAACCAACTGAGCCACCCAGGCGCCCCCTGAATGTTTTAAAATATTTTCTCATTAAAAAATTTTTAAGGCGCGCTCGGGTGAAAGCCCCCCAGCTTGGTGCGCCCGGAGCGCGGCCCCGCGCAGGTGGCCCGGTCCCCCGCGTGCCTGCCGCGTGGGGCGCTAAAGGAGCGGATCTGGGCCCGCGGAGCGCACCTGGCCGACTGCCCCAGGTGTGCGCGCGCACGGCGGCCCGACGTTTGCAGCCAGCTGGGCCGGGGCGCGGGGACAGGTAGCGGGACAACAGGCTCCCCCGGACGCGGAGGAGTTGGGAAAGAGGCAGTCTCCTGGCCTGGGCCACAGTCACGGCCAAATAGCGGCCCCCACGCTGTCTTCCCGTGGCTGCCTCCCCGGAAGCTGAGGGCGGCAGACAAAAATCAGAATGAAAGAGAGGGTGGAACGTGCTAGCTCCAGGGCATCAGCCATCATTCTCAGGCGGGGTGGTGCTGTGGTTAAGATGAGCTTACTGGAAGGACCCCTTTATCCATTCCACATAACGTGTGGAGCGCCCGCTGTGTTCCAGGCACTGTTCTAGAAACATGGCATTGAGCACCATCGACAAAAATCTCTGCTAGTCCAAGCCGACTTTGCAATGGGCAGACTGAGAATAACGTCTGAAATATATAAATTATGTAGTGGGTTAGGATGCACAGTCGTCTGCGTGCGGTGGGGAGGAAAAGACAGGGCAAAGTCAGGGGGCCTTGAGGGGAAGGGTTGCTGATTTTTATCATCAGCCCGTTTCCGGACCCGCAGATACTTCCACCACGGATGATCTCCAGTTTCGGGGGGTGGAGTCACAGAGCAGGAAATTAGGAAGAGATGTGCAGGGCCACACCATCACCTAGCATTTCCACCATGTAAAGGCAGGAGGCACGAATCCCCTGGAGAGCGTGGCTAATAGCAATATGTAGTAATGAGGAGGTGATGTGGGTCCAGTATTTATCACTTTCTTTTTACATGATTGGTTAAGTTTTAGGTACCTATAATTTAATTTTCGGTACTGGCTGGGTTTAACTTCTAGTTGTCAAAAATCTGTAACAGTCAGCTCTTAGAAGCCGGTACACAGGGGTTCCAGCCCAACCTGGAGGGGAGACTGAGGTCCTCCTCCACAGTTGGGAGCAGGGGCCAGCGAAATCAAAAGTTGATGTGGGCATGTCCTTACTCTGTTCTAGAGCTAGAGCACAGCTAAGGGAGCTCCGGGCCCTGGGGTTCCCCCCCAAATCTCTCCCCTTTCCCATGCCCGTATTCTTTTCTCTGTCTTCTCTCTGGAGGGTAGATGAGTCCACGGTTGGTTCCTCCCACATCCTGGATTCCTCCCCCGCCCAAAATTCCTCTGCTGTCCTGCCTTCTCAGTTACCCTCAATCTCATTCAAACTTCAGCCCTTTCTTCCCTGGCCTCTGGCTTTCCCCCAAGAGTGGGTGAGTTAGGATGCATCCCCAGTGTGGGTCAGAAAATCCAGAACTGTAGTGGCTTAACGAAGATTAAATCTGTAGTGTGGCTGGACCACGAGCACAGGACGCTCAGTGAAAGAACCAGACACAAAAGGCCACGTGGTGTGTGATTCCATTTATGTGAATGTCCAGAGCAGGCACATCCACAGACAGGAAGTGGGTTAGGACGTCCTGAACACCTGCCACAACGCAGAGGGACCCTGAGGACACTTTGCTCAGTGAGAGGAGCCAGACACAGAAGGACACATCCTGCAGGACCCCACTCCCAGGAGGTCCCCAGAGGAGTCCTGTCCACAGAGACAGAGAGGAGAGGGTGCGAGCCAGGGCTGGGGCAGGGGGTGGGGAGTCTGTGCTTCATGGGGACAGAGTCTCCGTGTGGGGAGATGGAGAGTTCTGGAGACGGAGGGTGGGGGTGGTTGTACAACAGTGTGGGTGTGCTTCATGCCGCTGAGCTGTGCATTTAAAAATGGTCAAAAGGTTAATTTTATGTTACATACATTTTGCCCCAATTTAAAAAAAATAAAGAAAAGAAAGCACAGAAGTATTTGGCTAAAAGTATGCAGCTAGTGAGGGTTTTGATACAGGGGATTACCTACATAAATCGTAGCACATTTCCACACTATGGAATACTATACTAAAAGTACTGCTGGAAAATCTATGTTATTTGAATATCAGCTCTGCCAAGGCACAGATTTTTGTTTGTCTTGTTCACTATCATACCCCTGATGTCCAGAGAGGTACCTGGCATGTACTGGGCACCCGATAAATACCCACCAGCAGGAGTCTGCCTACATAAAACGTGGCACCTGTTGAATGAATGATAAAATCTTCAAGCTATAATGCTAAATGCAAAAAAGCAGGTAATGTAACACCTGTATTTTCTTTCTTTCTTTTTTTTTTTTTTAAGATCTTTATTTATTTATTTGACAGAGAGAGACACAGCGAGAGCAGGAACACAAGCAGGGGGAGTGGGAGAGGGAGAAGCAGGCTTCCCGCGGAGCAGAGAGCCCGATGTGGGACTCGATCCCAGGATCCTGGGATCATGACCCGAGCTGAAGGCAGATGCTTAACGACTGAGCCACCCAGGCGCCCCAACACCTGTATTTTCTTGATCCCCCAAAAGACCACTTTTCCATGTTTTATTGTTTCAGGAATCAGAAAGCAACCTGAACTATATTTCACTTAAAGCCATGTGTATGTTTAGCATGGTGTGGGTGCTTTTCGGTTTTGTGGGTGTTTTTTTTGGTTTTTGTTTGTTTGTTTGCCCCTGAAGAGCTGTTATTAAATTCAGAGTGTTGTTTTCAACAACTAATGGCAATTAAGAGTGAAGGAAATTCAGACATGTGCACAGAACAGGATGCAAGAGGGAATAAATGTTTATAGGTTGGGGCGCCCGGGTGGCTCAGTTGGTGGATCATTCAACTTTTAATCTCAAGATTGTGAGTTTGAGCCCCATGTTAGGTGTAGATATTAACTAAAATAAAATCTTACGAGGCGCCTCGGTGGCTCAGTCGGTTAAGCGTCTGCTTTCGGCTCGGGTCATGATCCCAGGGTCTTGGAATGGAGCCCTCCATCGGGCTCCTTGCTCAGCGGTGAGCCTCCTTCTCCCTCTCCCTCTGCCTGCCGCTCCCCCTGCTTGTGTGCGCGCTCTCTCTCTCTCTCTCTCTGTATCAAATAGATAAATTAAATCTTAAAAAAAAATCTTTAAAAAATGTTTGCAGATCAATCACAGTTTTGTTTCTGGCTAGGGATGTAGTAAAGAAAGGGTTTTCACAGTTTTTCTCATTTGCTTGTCTGCATTTCCTGACTTGTTTTTGGTTTTTTGGGTTGTTTTGTTTTGTTTTGTTTTTTCTGTAGAGAATATATAACATTTACGCAACAAGAAACACTGTAGAAACTAAGTTCAGTCAATGGCATAAAAGATAACATAGATTGCTGGGACCTACCGTGCTGTGACTAAGGGCACAGGTTCTGTCTGGAGCTGGAGGAGCTGGATTCAAATCCCCATCCTATCACTTGTGAACCCAGGGCCACCTGCACTCCCTGCGCCCCGAATGTCCCGGCGCCGTCAGCTTTCCCGCCTCTCCCGAGCGCCCCCTGCCGGCCAGCGGCTCGGCCACGCCAAACCCAGATGAGACAGGGCCTTTCGGCCGGCTTAGCCCTCGTTCTCGCTCCTGATTGGCTCCGAGTTGCTCGCGATGCCTTTCGGGGAATGGAGTCTCTCGGCTCGCGCCTGCGCTTCCTGTGGGCTGGAGCCCTGAGGGAGCCACAGGAAGTACGTAGCCAAACTTGCCCGGGTCCCAGAGGTCATAGTGATAGCATTGCGCGACGGGAATTGTAGTCCAGGCGTTGGCAGTTTCGGCCTTAATTCTCTTGGTCGGAACGACAATCCCCACCATGCACCGTGCTCCCAGTTCGCCTCAGCTTGTGCGCGTCCTTCTACGAGTGGTAGTCTTGGCCCTCTCCGTTCCTCTTCTGTCCTGCGGGGGAGGCCGGCCCCCAGGACTACATTTCCCTGCGCACCCGCCAACACCCGCGGCGCCCGGCCGCGGCAGCCATTTTGTTCCTCCGGAGAGGCCCCTAAGATGGCGGCGGGGGAGACGGTGAAGGTTGCCGCCTGCCCCTCCGGGCGCTAGCCCGCGCTCTCCGCGTCCCCCGGCGGCCGGCCCATGGCCTGGCGGAAGCCCGGACCATGGACCTCCGCACCGCCGTGTACAACGCCGCCCGCGACGGCAAGCTGCAGCTGCTTCAGAAGCTGCTCAGCGGCCGGAGCCGGGAGGAGCTGGACGAGCTGACGGGCGAGGTGGCCGGCGGGGGGACGCCGCTGCTCATCGCCGCGCGCTACGGCCACTTGGACGTGGTCGAGTACCTGGTGGACCGGTGCGGCGCGAGCGTGGAGGCGGGCGGCTCGGTGCACTTCGATGGGGAGACCATCGAGGGCGCGCCGCCGCTGTGGGCCGCCTCGGCCGCCGGCCACCTGGACGTGGTGCGCAGCCTGCTGCGCCGCGGGGCCTCGGTGAACCGCACCACGCGCACCAACTCGACGCCCCTGCGCGCCGCCTGCTTTGACGGGCACCTGGAGGTGGTGCGCTACCTGGTGGGCGAGCACCAGGCCGACCTGGAGGTGGCCAACCGGCACGGGCACACGTGCCTCATGATCTCCTGTTACAAGGGCCACCGCGAGATCGCCCGCTACCTGCTGGAGCAGGGCGCCCAGGTGAACCGGCGCAGCGCCAAGGGCAACACGGCCCTGCACGACTGCGCCGAGTCCGGCAGCCTGGAGATCCTGCAGCTGCTGCTGGGGTGCAATGCTCGCATGGAGCGCGACGGCTACGGCATGACCCCCCTGCTGGCGGCCAGCGTCACGGGCCACACCAACATCGTGGAGTACCTCATCCAGGAGCAGCCTGCCGGCGAGGAGGTGCGGCCGGGGCCGTCCGGAGAGGGCCCCTCCGCCGCCGGCCCGGGGTGCGCGCCGCCGCAGGGGGCTCGCGGCTGTGGCTCCTCCCCAGAGGAGCCGCTGAGCGATTCTTACGAGAGCTGCTGCCCCACCAGCCGGGAGGCTGCCGTGGAAGCTCTAGAGTTGCTGGGAGCCACGTATGTGGATAAGAAGCGGGATCTGCTCGGGGCCCTGAAGCACTGGAGACGGGCTATGGAGCTGAGGCACCAGGGCGGAGCGTATCTGCCCAAGCCAGAGCCCCCGCAGCTGGTCCTGGCCTATGACTATTCCAGGGAGGTGACCACCACCGAGGAGCTGGAAGCGCTGATCACTGACCCGGATGAGATGCGCATGCAGGCCCTGTTGATCCGGGAGCGCATCCTGGGCCCTTCTCACCCAGACACTTCCTATTACATCCGCTACCGGGGTGCGGTGTACGCCGACTCGGGCAATTTTGAGCGCTGCATCCGCCTGTGGAAGTACGCCCTGGACATGCAGCAGAGCAACCTGGAGCCCCTGAGCCCCATGACCGCCAGCAGCTTCCTGTCCTTTGCCGAACTCTTCTCTTATGTGCTCCAGGACCGGGCGGCCAAGGGCAGCCTGGGCACACAGATCGGCTTTGCAGACCTCATGGGGGTGCTGTGCAAAGGAGTGCGGGAAGTGGAGAGGGCCCTGCAGCTGCCCAAGGAACCTGGGGACTCGGCCCAGTTCACCAAGGCCCTGGCCATCATCCTCCACCTGCTCTACCTGTTGGAGAAAGTGGAGTGCACGCCGGACCAGGAGCACCTGAAGCACCAGACCGTCTACCGGCTGCTGAAGTGCGCCCCCCGAGGCAAGAACGGCTTCACGCCTCTGCACATGGCCGTGGACAAGGACACCACCAACGTTGGCCGCTACCCGGTGGGCCGATTCCCCTCCCTCCAGGTGGTCAAGGTGCTGCTTGACTGTGGGGCCGACCCGGACAGCCGGGACTTTGACAACAACACCCCACTGCACATAGCGGCCCAGAACAACTGCCCCGGGATCATGAATGCCCTCATCGAAGCGGGTGCCCACATGGATGCCACCAATGCCTTCAAGAAGACTGCCTACGAGCTGCTGGATGAAAAGCTGCTGGCCAAGAGCACCATTCAGCCCTTCAATTACGTCACCCTGCAGTGCCTTGCAGCCCGCGCCCTGGACAAGAACAAGATCCCCTACAAGGGCTTCATCCCCGAGGAGCTGGAGGCCTTCATCGAGCTACACTGACGGGGTTCAGAGAGAGGAGAATCCGGGAGGGCAGAGCCCACGCGTGCTCTCACCCTCTCTTCATGAGCCCTTGGGTGGCGTGACATAGAAGGGCTCTCTAGCCTCCGCGGCCCCGTCACATCTGCGGGGAGGGGAAAGGAACTAGCAGGTTGTTGGTGCTCACAGCCTTCAGGATCGTGTGTTCAAAGAGCTGTTTTTGGCCAGCCAACGGGCCAGTCTTTCATCAGGAGAAGATGCACGCCCTTCCCCGCATCCCATCTGCCTGGGTTCCAGAGGATTTCGCCTCCTTGCCTGGAGGCAGAGGAATTGAAGCTTTTGCCTTCTTTCTCTCCCAGCAACAGGAAGAAGCTGAGAATCGGGTCCATGCTTCTCTGCCCCTACATTGCCAGAGAAACCCAGCCGCCAAACGCAGCGTCGGGACCGGGTGCTCCTGAGGTCGAAAGTTGGAGACTCGAGAAGCAAGACCGACTCCCTTCTTCCAGCAGCACACTTGCACCCCGCTCCCCGCTACGCCACCGTGACCGCAGCCCGTGAGCCCGTGGGCCGGGCTCCCTGCCCTGGGCAGCCTGCTCCTCGCATTGCTTTCGTTGGTTTGGTGTTCTCTTGATTCATGAGTGGGCAGGTTACACGTGGGGCCCAGGAGTCCCGAGGTTTCACTGCCATATATTTTTTTTCTTTTTTAAAGAATGTTTTGTCAGATTTAAGAAGTTAATTTCACACAGGGAGGTTTCCGTCGTGCCTGAGATGGCAAGGCTATCAGGAGTGAGCTTTACGGTGTGGAGAATTTGGTGAGGCAGGTAGAAGTCCCCAGCGTCGGGCCCGAAAGTAAGAGTGACTACGTCTTTTTTTAGAACTTCACTCATTTGCCTTCTACTTGGGCTTCCCGACGTTCTCATTAGCAAGAGAAGCATTTTCCAGATGCTGAGGGAGCTGGTGTGGCGTCTCTCCCCCACCCAGTGAGAACTAGCATGGCTGGCTTGGGTACGGTTCTCACAATTACTGAGTCCAAAAATGGCAGGCCGCCTCAGCCTCGCAGATCCCAAGTGATGGGCGGCCCAGCGGCTCTAGCCATTTTTTTTTTTTGTAGCTGCTTGAAAGCCTGGATCCAGGCGTTCCCGAGCAGATTGCAAGTACGCTGCTGAGTCAGCCAGGTAAGACGGTGAATGTCCACAAGTTGCCAACTGCAGAATCTTGGTTTCCCGTCCCTCAGGGTCTCATGTGCCCGTGCTGGAGAAACTGCCACCTCGAGATCTTGCGATCTCTCTGGAGCGACCCTGCACACGCCCCGGCAGCCAGCCGCAGAGCAGGGGACAGTAGAAGGGGACAGAAGCAGCTGCTCAGGAGAGGGGGACATCGGGAGAGGGGCGTCCTCCCCCCCAACCCCCCGCACCTTTCCCGCAGCCTTGGCGGGCGGCTGCAACACGGCCCCGTGTGGGGCCCCTGGGTGTCCCTCCCCTCCAAGGAAACTTGGCCTCGTTTGGATTTGCAGTGTTAGTTAGGACATTATTTATTTACAAGGCCAGGCTTGACCTCCTGTTGAGGCAGGAAACAGTCACTGTCCCTTGAAGGCACGGAATAAAGCAATGAGGCAGTTTACGTTGTGAGTCTTTGCGCTGACGCTCAAGTCCTCTGACGGGGCCATCAGCCGCTGCTGAGTGCAGAGGCCCGTGGTGTGGGTCAGTGGAGACCCCAGCCCCCAGGCCACCGTCTCTCACTGGGGGAGTTCCTGGGGGTGTCCTGGGGCCGCTGTGTCAGGTTTCCCCAGGGGAGTGGCCTGATCTGTGCGGGGGGTGGGGGGGAAGACAGGAAAGCCACTGGTCTCCTCCAAACCCCTGCTTTGTGGTAGGGTTGCCACAGAAGAGGTGGCGTGGCCCTCCAGAGATTGGGGGGGTTGGCAAGAGGCTGCGGGTGACTTCGGTGGGCTTCCTGGAGCCGTTCCGTCTGGGGAGGAAGATCTGGTTCTCTCCAGTTAGCCGGGCCCAAGCCCTGCTGTGTGTCCTCAGGCCGGGGTGTGGGGGGGTGGACCCCCCATGCCTGGGGAAGGCCCGGCCTCCAGCAGCGTGTTGGGTGGGGGGCTGCTGCTCATCTCCTGGCCTCACTGGGGCGTCTGCCCGCCCCCCTGTAGTGTGAACACATCGTTGCCTTGAAGGAGTGGGCATTGAATCAGTAGGTGCTCAAGAGTGGCCTCAGGAGACACAACACCGGCCAGCGCATTTATTGGGCCCTTGCTGTATGCCAGGCTCCATCCCGCGTGCCTTTGTGGGCCACTCATGGCAGCTCAGGGAAGTAGGTGTTCTCCCCGTTTCGCAAGTGGGGGAAGCCGGCTACCTCGTGTTCGAAGACTCGCCACAGAGGAAAGCCCACCCAGGCCACGTGCTTTTTTTCCCCTCCTCCGAGCTTAGAACTGGGAATTGTGATTTCAGCCCCAGTCTCACGAAGGCCACTCAGACCAGGTGAGCGGTGATCCCGCTGCGCCGAACGGTGGCAGAGGATCTGGTTCCTGGGGACGGGGGGGTGTCCCCAGGCGGTGGCCCACAGGATGCAGGGCATCTCTCTGCCAGCTGGGGTCAGAGCTCCCTGACCCGGCCAGTCGTAGTGGGCTGGGAGTGCGGTGTGCGCACTGCTCCACCCTGTGTCCCCAAACCTCTGCAGTCTGAGTGAAGGCGGGGTTGTGTGAAATGCAGGGATGGGTGCCACGGCTCCCTAAGGCCACACAGCAGACGTGGTGACAAGTCCCTGGCAGGTGAGCTGACAAGCTGAGTGGGCTGGGAGCCCAGGGTGGAGGTGCTGAACGCATGCAGCCCCCCACCCGTGGGAGCCGCTGCCCATCCTCCCCGAGCTGGGATCAGTGCCTCCCATTTTGCCCGCTTGGCCGGCCGCTCAGTGCGTTCCTGTCTCCAACCTCCCAGAGCCCTGGGCAGTGTCAGTCATGGCTGGGTCCTGGGAGCCCCTGTGCCGAGGGAGTGGACGGGTGGGTGAATTCATGGGCGAGTGTCTCCCACCTTGGGGAGTCCGGGGCCTCCAGCTTGGGCCCTGCATGCCTGGGGCCCGCCACCCCCACAGGATTCCAGGACTGTCATCTGAGCGGTGTTTACAGGGAGGGGAGCAGAGCGTCCCGGCCCGGGGTTAAAGATAGCATGGCTCTAAATCACATCACAGGCTGGAAAGGGGAGGTGACCAGTCCCTGGGAGCACGGGCACTCCAGGCCAGCACAGCAGGGCTGACTCTGTCCCCGGAGCGAGCGGGTGTGGATTCCTGCAGGAGGCTCGGCGGGGAGTGGACAAGGAGGCCGTTCCACTGAGCAGTTACCACGGGCCTTAGGCAACACCCAGCCCTGATCCGGGCGCTGCCACCACCAGCCCTGCGGAGGGAGGCAGTGTTCCGTCCCGGCCCCCGGCCCCTGTGCCTCCCATAGGTTGCAGGAGAGACATTGAACCTGCCTTGGATGGGACACTTGAGACTCCCCAGTGCAACCTCTCCCCCTGCCCAGTGCCTTAGTGTCCTCTACCAAAAGCTCATCAGTAATTTTGACCCGATGTCCCCCTCCTCCATGAAGCCTTCCCTGATCACTGAAAGCATCTCAGCCATCACATCCCCCTTAGGTATTTCCTTCTCAGCCCGCACGTAACTTTAGCCCCTGAGATGATCCTGATCCTTTTCTTCATTTGCTTCCTTATTTGTTCCTTGTGTCCCCTTCCCTAGAATGTCACCTGCAACAGCTCATTCCCTGTTGTGTCCCTGCCTAGAAGAGGGTCTGGCACATGGTAGTTTGCTGAATGAATAATGAATAAATGAATTCACAAGGAGGCCCATGTGGCCAGATGGAGTGAGGGAGGAAGGAGCTGGGGGAGCTCAGGCAGGCGGTGCAGGGTGAGCGGTCTGCGCTTCACCCTCAGGGCGAGGAGAGCTGTGCCTGGATTGAAGCTTGAAGGTCACCGGCTGCAGCCGCAGGAACAGGCTGGAGGGGGGCTGCACCGAGGTCTAAGTGTCACCTCAGGAAGCTGGAAGTACGAGTGCGAATTAAACCCCGAGTACATGGAAGCCAGGAAGGAAAACAGAGTGGAAATCAGGGAAACAGAAATGCACAAACAAGGGATGCCCCGCGGGCTTGGTCAGAGGAGTGAGCGACTGTTGATCTCGGGTCGTGAGTTTGAGCCCCACATTGGGCATAAAAATTCCTTAAATAAATAAAACTTTAAAAAAACTAAAAATTTTTAAAAATGCACAAACGGTAAGAGAAAAATCAACCGAAAAGCTGGTTCTTCTAAAAGTTAGATGAAATTGACACAATGTGCACCGAGTAATGCCTTCAAGTGTTGAATCACCGGATTGTACACCAGAAATGAATTATCACTGTATTAACAACACTGGAATTAAAAACATTAATAACAAAATATTTTATTAAGAACAAAAGTTAAATACAATTAAATGAAACACGTGCGGCGGGGGTGGTTCTGGCTTCAGCCCTCGGGCCACAAACCCACCATCAAAGCTCTGATGGGGTCGTTTCCTCATTCAGAGAATGAGCACGCTCACTGGGCCATGTGGGACAGTGGTCAGGACAGCGGCCACGTGACCTCAGGAATGCCACCGCCCCTCCCCGTGCCTCAGTGTCCTCATCTGTAATTCGGGGTGAACAGCAGCAGCTGCTTGCAACGTGACAAGAAGGACTGAGACTGTCGGTGAAAATGTCCTGGGGCATGGGAGACACAAAGCCTCCTAGTCACGGGGTGCCCACTGTCTGCACACCCACTTACACGTCTGCTATGGATGGGCTTTGAAAGCTTCACATTACTTGTGTATTTATTCAAATATGTCTTAGGGAGCAAAGCTTAGCTAGGCTCCCCCACCCCACCCCCCGACAACATGTGAGTTTACAGGTGTTAATACTGCAAATGACCCACGTTTCAAAATAAAGACGAGTTTGTTACAAGTTTTTACCGAGAGAAAATTCACCATTTCTTAAAGTGTGCAATTCCATGCCTTTTAGTATAGTCTCAAGGTTGTGCAACCATCACCACAATCTAATTCCAGGAGAAAAAAAAGGGGGGGGGGGAGTCAATTTTAAAGCCTGTTTAAAGAAAACTGTTACATGACTCGAAAATAGGAAGTAGGGCGCCTGGGTGGCTCAGTCGTTAAGCATCTGGCTTTGGCTCAGGTCATGATCCCAGTGTCCTCGGATCGAGTCCCACATCGGCGGGAAGCCTGCTTCTCCCTCTCCCACTCCCCCTGCTTGTGTTCCCTCTCTCGCTGTCTCTCTCTCTGTTGAAAAATAAAATCTTTAAAAAAAAATTTTTTTTTAAAGAAAGGAAGTAAAGAAGAGGGCAGAAGGCAGGCAAAGCTCCTGAGGACAGGAGACAGGTGAGCAAGGCTGGGGAATGGGCGGGGCGTGATGGCAAGCCTCCGAGACCCAGCGAGGGATGGGCGGGCACGCGGCGCCACCCCAGCCTGCCCGCCGCCGGTGCCCAGGGGCCCGAAGAGAAGGGGGATAGGGTTTACAGGGTGGGGACCAGCGCAGAGCCCGATAGAGGGTCTGAGGGACCCCAGGGGAGCATCGGGGAAGACAGGAGATTGGGCCAGGCCCCCCTGAGAGGTCAGGAAGCTCCTTTTCTTGGGAAGAGAACAAGTTTTTAAACTTCCCTTGGACATTGGAAACCCTGGCACCTCCCCGGGCTATAAAAAGGCCGTATCCCCTGACCAGGCTAAAAATAAAAGATCCCTGCCCAGAAGCACTCCGCGTGGGAGGGGGCACCGTGTGGGCCCGGTGGGGATGGAACCTGCTGTGTAACTTAAAGGAGGTGTCTGCCCTCTCTGGGCTGTGGTCCCCAACAGCATTAGGCTGGACAATTGCCAAAGCCCCAGTTAGTGGGGATATTTATACTGTGGTTGTTGTTATTTACAGAGGCTCTAAGCGGGGAAAGGGGGCTGCTGGTATGACCTGGAACTTGGCACTCTCTGCGGGTTCTCTGCTCCTCCAGCCTCTCTCCAGCCCCAGGCAGGGGAGAAGCTCGAATCGCTGTCCCATGGCGACCCCTTGTGGCGCAGAATACTCACTGCAGCACCTTCTGGGTCTCCACAAATAAAGGCTGCATCCTGTTCTGGAGGAAGGTGGAGGGAGGCACATTCATGACACAGGTACTCAGGTCGACCACACTGGCTCCTCCCCATCCTTCAGGGGTGCCAAGCTACCTCCCACCATGGGGTCTTTGCATGAGCTGTACGTTCCACCTGCAGCAGGAAGCCCCCCACGACTGCCCCCAGACCCAGGGCCCCCACAGTGGCCTCTGCATTCCCCCATCACACCCAGGACCACCCTGGCTGCAACCACCTAGTGGTGTGTCTGTCTCCCCCACAGAACTATGAGCCCCATGAGGGCAACGACAGGGTCTGCTTTAGTCAACACTGTCCGCCAAATCTGAAACCACCCCTGGCATACACTAGGTGCTCAATACATACTGTTTGGTGAACGGATGACAAAACGAATGGACAGGACATTCACCAGCAGGCAGGAGGGAAACATAGAACAAAGAGGTTATTTTTTTTCAATATTTTATTTATTTATTTGAGAGAGAGAGAGAACACGAGTGGGGCAGGGAGAGAGGGACAAGCAGACGCCTCCAGGGAGCCCGATGCGGGGCTCGATCCCAGGACCCTGAGATCATGACCTGAGCCGAAGGCAGACGCCAAACTGACTGAGCCACCCAGGCGCCCCACAAAGAGGTTATTTTAAAGATAAAAAGATGTGCCCATTAATTCAAAGTCATTTATTAAGCACCTGCTATGTGCCAGGTACTGGGGTCCAGCAGTGAAATCAACAGATAAAATTCCCATCCTCTTGGGAAGGCAGATGATAAACAATGTGCTCAGTGAATAAGTGACTTACTATTTTTGTCTAAAAGTGCTAAGCATTAGGGAACAATAGAACGGGGTGGGGAGGGTGGATGAGGTTGTAAATGATTTTAAGTGGGGTGATCAGAGAAATCTCCATTGAGAGGATGACATTTGAGCAAAAATCTGGAGGAGGCGAGGAGGGGGCTATGTTGGCATCTGGAGGAAGGGCATTCCAAGGAGAGGGAACAGCTGTGTAAAGGTCCTGGGGCAGGACCACATCTGTGTGTTGAAGGCCATGTGGCTCGTACAGACTAGATGGGGGGGGGGAGAGGGAGAGGAGGAGAGGGCAGGTCGCGCTGTGCCTTGGGGGCGGCGGGGAGGACCCGGGCTTGTACCTCCAGGGAGGTGGGAGCCCTGGAGGACGGAGGGCAGAGGAGGTGCTCACGGGCGCCCTCTGGTGGACCACCCAGATTGCGCCGGAGATGCAGAAGATTTGCAAGATTCAAAGTGCCTCAAGTTCTGCCCAGGCTCGGTGGCAGCCACGCATGCACTGGGTGACACTGGGCAATGCATTGCCGTCTCTGGGCCCAGAGAGCGGGAGGACATTTGTACAAGATCTAATCATCTCAGAAAGACATCATGGTTAGCAGGGACAAATCATCTGTTATTGATTCATGTTTCAGAGTTCTTAAAGAACGGGAAATTTTCAAAAAAATTCCCCACTATTTTTCCTTAAGGCTGTTTGTCCTAGCGGGGCTAGGGGGGTTTCCCAGGAAACACCCCAGGCCTGGTGGCCACTGGGGGCGCACTGGCCTTGGAGCGGTGGCGGCCACCAGGGGGCGCCAGGGCAGCAGGACGTGTGGCTGAGCCCCCAGCTCTGGTGAAGCGCAGCTCTGTCTGGAGCTGTCCTAGCTCACACTCTCGCCTCCGGGCCTTTGCCGGTGCTCTGCGCACCTCCGGGAGCTCTCTTCCCAGCCCATGGCTCATTCCACCATACGCCTCAAGTCTCAGCTTACTTTCTCCTTCCAGAAGCTTCTCTGAATCCCCCCAGGCTGGTCAGCAGTCCCCTTTGGGCCGCCGCAGCTCCCTACACTTCTCCATCACAGGCCTGATTCCCCTGGTCACTGTCTCTGTCTCTGGCAGCTGACCGTGAGCCCTGAGAGAACAGGACAGTGTTGTCTCAGGTCACCTTGGGGGGTATGGTGACCACTCAATCGCCCCTGTGCCCACAGGTGCCTGCACCCAGTAGGAGCTCAATAAATGTGGATGGATAAGTAGATGGATGAATCACATCCTCTCCACCCACTGCCCAGGGAATTCCATAGGGGGCAGGGATAGCGCCCCAGACGGACCTGCACACAGCAGGTGCTCCACATATTGTTCCTCAAAAGGATTCACTTACTGAGCAACTACCCTGGGCGCTGAAGACACTACAGTGACCCAGACAGATCCAGGAGCCAGGAAAGGAATAAGACTATTTCACAGAATAAGAAACAAAAACAAAAACAAAAAACAATGGATGTAATGAACGAGCAGTCTCATGATCTCCATATGGGCTGGAACCCAGCAGAGACACCTGGCTCCTTCTTCAGCCCCCAAAGGCTACTGCGTGCTGTGTGACCTTGGATAAGTGACTGCCCCTCTCTGGGCCTTAGTGTCCTCATCTGTAAACTGGGGACAAGGATAGTCTCCAGCTCCTGGGCTGCTGGGAGGATGAAATAAGTTCAGCCAGCATGTAAAAGCCTCGGCCCAGGGCTTTCAAAATGCTTGTCCTTTAAGTATGCTGGAGTGACACGGGGACGTGCGAAGTATTGGAGCTCCAGACCTGAAGTCACTAGGACCGAGTACAGATGGGAAAGATGAGGTCCAGGAAAGGGCTGTGACTTGTCCCAAGTCTCACAATGTCTCAGGGATGAAATAAAGACTCACGCTCTGAATGTGCCCACTTGTCCCTCCTCTGCCTCCACCTGGGTCCAGTCCCCATCATGGCTGGACTGGATCTGCTCTGTTGCCACTGCTCTGGTCCCAGGTTCAGCGCTGCGCCCTGCTCCCCCCAACTTCCTGACCTGTCCTTCCCAGAGCAGCCACCAGAGGGCGCCTGTGAGCACTCGAGTCAGGTCCTGCCCTCCTCTGCCCACAGCCTTCCAGGACTCCCACCTCCCTGAGGGAAAAGTCCAAGTCCTCCCCGAAGCCCCCAGGGCCCAGCAGGAACCTGCTACCGACCCCTCCCTGCCCTCCCCTCCTCCCTCCCTCCCCTTCTCTCATTCTGCTCCAGTCACACAGGCGTCCTTGCTGTTCCTCCAACATGCCAGGTAGGGCTCTGCCCCAGGACCTTTGCCCACGAGCTGTTTCCTCTGCCCAGAAAATCACCCCAGTCCTCAAGCTCTTCTCATCCTGGCCGGCTCCTCTTCCTACGGGTCTTGGCTCTAACATCACCCCCTCAGAGAGGCCTTCCCTGGCCACTCGGGCCAAAGTTTTCCCCCCTGGGACACCCCCATGTCACTGTTCATTTCTTCTGATAGCCCTTCACTTTCTGAAATTATCTCACTTCTTCCTGTGATGACTCATTCGCTGTCCCCTCTCCTCCGCCTCCGACTGAAAGGAGAGCAAGGGATAGATTGCGACTGCCTTTGCCCCTAGGGCACTCCAGTGCCTGGGACAAACTGGGTACACAGTAGGCGCTCAATAAATGTTCACATGAACGAATGGCCCGTTCACCGCAATCGTCCAGTTATTTGCAGCCAGCTCTCGCCTCCATGATCAGAAACCGTCTGTCCACGAACCCAGCCCACCTCGGCCCACCCTGGAAGCTGGTCTCCCGGGCTCCTCCCCAGGTTTCACTTCAGTGCTGCGGAGGCTCCAGGAAGCTGAGCCCCAACAAAATCTGAGTCAGCGACTAAAATAACTAGTGGTATCTGACGGCCTGGGTGACTCAGCCAGGCCCGCCCTCCGGGGCCCCAGGAAACGGAGGAGAGGGCTTGCAAAGTTAATGTTTGAGCCAGGCTGTTGGGTGGGAGGGGCTAGCAGCTTCCTGGCTCCTCCGGCTGGAGTTCGCCCTTGCGGCGCTCCCTCCCTTGGAAATTACAATTCCTCCACTTCTGACCCGTGTGACCGTGCGGACCCAGATTCACCCCCTTGAGCCTGTTTTCCCTATCTGTAAAATGAGCCCAACAATATAAGCTTCTACTCTGAGGGAGGTCAATTTTGGGGATTAAAATAGGTTCAGGAGCGCCAGGCTGACTCAGTGGGTGGAGCATGTGACCCTTGATCTCAGGGTCCTGAGTTCGAGCCCCACCTTGGGCACAGAGATTACTTTTAAAAATAAAAATAAAATCGAATACGTTTAGATCTTCAAAGCCTGCACAATCCGTAAATGTGAGTGCCCAACAAGTGTTAATTCTATCCTTTCTCAAAGGTCTGTGACCCTGAAAAAAGATTAATCCCCTCCTCTCCAGCTGGCGGTTAATGAGCACTTACACTGCGAGGTTCAGTGTCTCACACAGGATCTGCTGACAACCTTGAAACATCAAACCCACTTCTCAGATGAGAACTCGAGGCTCAGAGAGCCGAAGGCCCTTGCCCAAGATCACATGGTCGGATCTGAGCCCAGCAAGGTGGGGAGTGGGGGACACGACACATCAAGGCAGGAACCTTTGGCAAAAAAAAAAAAGAGGGGCTACAGCAGTAAGTGCTAAATGTCCCCCCGTGTCTTTTCTCTCCATGTTCTCTGGTATTAGAACCAAAACTTTTCGCAAAGCCCACTGCCCAGCAGAAGACTACATTTCCCAAAGTCCCTTGCAGCCGAGGGACCACGTGACTAGGCGCTGGCCAATGAAATGCGAGAAGCTGCGCACGACGTTCGGTCCATGCCTTACACGGGGAGAAGCGAGCTCCTCCCTCCTGGTTCCCTTTTTGGGAACAGTTGAAGTCTCCCAGAGGAGAACGGCACCGCAGAAACGTTCAATAAATATTTATTATAGTTAAAACACGGTACCCACATCCCCCAGCCCACTCCCCCCACCACCACCCAGGTGAGAATTTGTAAATGCCACATCCAATTCTGGCCACCCTGCGCGCCAGGAAGTCGTCAGGGCCCATTTCGCAGTTTCCGGAGAGCGGCCGATGACGTCACGCTCCTCTGCCCCCCCGCCCCCCGGAAACGGTGGGGGGCGTCCCCAAGGTCCGGGTCCTCGGGCCCAGCCACCCCGTCACTCTGCTCCTTGCGTTTTGTCCTCGGGCGCCTGGGTCCCTCTCTGGTTCCACATGTGGTTGTTGAGGCCCAGCTGCACCATCTGGGCGTGGTGGATGATGAGGGGCTGCAGCCCGGGGCTCTGAGGGGGCGCCGGGCCGGCCTGCGGGAAGGCGGGGGGCGGCGGGAAGGCGGCCGCGGGCGAGCCGGCCGGCCACGGAGGCTCAGGTGGCGGCTGATGGCCCGGCCAGGAGGGAAAGGGCGGGGGGGCGCCCAGAGGCCCCGGGCCCCTGGGGGGCACCTGAGTCCCAAGTGGCATGTGGCTCCCGAAGGCCACCCGGAGCGTCTCCATCTGCGCCTGCCAGGACAAGCAGCTCTGGACGTAGGCCGAGTAGGCGGCGTTCAGTGCCGCTACCTGCTGCTGCTCGCCCTCCAGGCGCCGGCGCTGCTCTTGCAGGGCCCGCACGTCCTGTTCCTTCCTCCAGTGGGCCTTGCGGGCTCGTAGTGTCTGCGGCTTGAAGGTGTTGGTCACCCTCCTGGCGAAGATCCGGGAGTGCTCGTCCAGCCACACCAGGCCGATGAGCAGGCTGGACGTGTGGGGGCTGAGCTGGGCCTGGGAGCTCTCCAGGGGCAGGAAGGGGATCACGCAGTCTTGCCACCCGGGCCGCGTGAGGCTGCTCATCAGCGAATGGCCCGCCTGGTGCTGGCCCAGGTGGCAGTCGAAATTGGGGGTGAGCAGCAGGATGGTGAAGGCCGAGTGTTCGATGGCGTCTTGAAGGCAGCGCAGCTCGCCCCGCCCGGGCACCTGGAAATCCTCACAGAAGGTGGCCCCATCAGGGACCCCCAGGGCCTCGAGCCTCTCCCGGACTCGTAGGGCAATGTGTTCATCCGCCGCAACGTGCAGGATCACAAAGTTATAGAATTTCTGCTCTGACTCCAACTCGGGAGAAGGGGGGCACGGGCTGGAGGAGGCCAGACCAGTGGAAGAAGAGGTCGATGATGAAGGGCAGGGAGGGGACGTCCTTAGGGCTGAAGGCGCAGGTGGGCATGAGCTGGCCACCTGGGAAGCCGTATCTTCTACAGGAAGTGGGAGTGGGGGCTGGTCCTTGTCAGGGCAAGTGTTTCTGGAGGGCAAGGAGAGAGATTTGGGGGCTGCCAATGCTTCTGTGCACTCCACCGGGTAGTAGGTGTTGATTTCCAGAGCTTTGGGGGAGTCGGGCTGGCCAGGGCTTGCATCTGGGACCAGCTCAGTAAGCCTAGGGGCTGAACTGTTTGGTAGCATCCGGGAGCTGGCAGTCTTCCCCGATGAGGGGCTGGCAGTCTCCCCCGATGGGGGACCCGCAGCCTCCCGCGATGGGGGACCGGCAGCCTCCTCCGATGAGGGGCTGGCAGTCTCCCCCGATGGGGGACCGGCAGCCTCCCCCAATGGGGGGCTGGCACTCTCCCCGGATGAGGGGCTAACCACCTCTCCTGATGAGGGGCTGACAGTCTCCCCCAGTGGGGGGCTGGCAGTCTCCATCGATGGGGGGCTGACAGTCTCTTCCGAGGGTGGCCAGCTCACCTCCTCAGGCTCCTGGCAGCCCATGGGGGCAGGCTCGGGCACCGGGCTGGCCTGGGGCTCGTCACACAGCTTGCTGGGCCTGTGGTAGCTGTGGTGATGGCTGAAAAAGGGCATGGTGGGCGACTGGCTGATTTCCAGATTGCTGGCCAGGGAGGCGGGGCTGCCGGTGGATCTCAGGGAACGCCCTCTGCTCCAGCCTGAAAGGTGCTCGATGGGCTGGGGAAGGCTGCGGGTGCCCGAGGGTGACACTGAGGATGGTGGCAGGCAGCCCAGATCAGAGTGAAGGGGCTGGAAGCTCCCTGGGTCCCCGATGATACCCCACCCACAGCAGTCCTGGGCCTCTCCCTGGAGCTCTGCGAGCCGGTGGTCATCCCTGGAGCTGAACGTATGGAGGGCAGCCTGGTAGGCCATGTCCCGCAGAGTGGCCGGGCACAGCTTCTCCTCAGCGAGCAGGTGGAATACCCGGGCAACTGCCCAGGACAAGTCTGGGGGCTCCTCTGGGGCCTCGGCGCTGTCCATGCCGGCCCACTGGCGGGCCACAAGCCGGGCCACCGCATCCGCCTTCAGCGCTTCCAGGGAGATCCTGGCCTCGGTCTCCTGGCCCAGCTTCAGGAGCACCATGGCATGCAGGAGGTCCGCCCCCCGGCAGCCTGGGCGCAGGGTCTTCAGCTTGTGCTTAAGATGCAAGAGCTTGTCCTGGCCTGCAGCACCTAGAATGTCAAAGGCTCTGGAGAGCGACAGGCCCGTGCAGGCCATGGGCATAGGTGAGTGCGGCCGTGGGCAGCAGAAGCACTGGGTGGTGGAGGCATGTTCCACACCACCTGCCTTCCTGCATGCTTGGAGTCCCCTACGTGCTCACCATACCGAGTCTCATGGGGGACACAGCAGTAGACCTGTGAAGCAAGAGAGACACAGTCACCTCCAGAAAGGGGATAGCTCTGGGAGGTGGCCCAGACACCCCCATCTGCCCACTTTCTGGTGCCACCACCACCTATCAGGGTGACCTTGGGAAAGATGTGTCACCTCCCCCCGCCTCCATTTCCTCCTCTGCAAGATGAGGGCAGCCAACACTTGCCTGGTGTCACCCAAGAGGTAGACCCGACTATTTTTCCTGTTTGCATGTGAAAAAAATCATGCCAGAAAAGGGAAGTCACTTGCCCAAAGTCACACAGCCAGTGGGTGACAGAGCTGGGATCTGAACCCGTGAAATCTGGCTCCAGAGGCTGAGTGCCCAACCACAGAACTATACTGCCTATTGGGAATAATAATAAGCTCACTTGTGGGATTGTTTCAGGGAATTGTGCTGCCTTCACATAGGGAAAGTTCTGAGCCTGATGACCAGAAGTCAGTAGGTAGAGGGAACATCCTGGACTCCTGGCAACTCCGGCCCCGGTCGAGCCTTCAGATGAGGCAGCTGCCGGCCAGCAGCTTAACAGCGACCTCGAGAGAGCTTCCAAGCCAGAGCCACCCAGCTCATCTTCCTCCAGATTCCTGACACCCAGGAACTGTATAAGATGATACATGTTTGTGGTTTTTAAACCACGACATCCTGGGGTCATTTACACGGCACAGCTAGCTGCTGCAGGTAGTGATGTTAGCATGAGGAACTAACCATTGCTGAGAGCCAGCTCCAGGCCTGATGGTGCTGCCAAGCCATTTGGAGACTATTCCTTGCTCTCCATGTCTCAACAAATGCCAAGCTGGTTCCTACCTCGGGCTCCTTGCAAGTGCTGTTCCCTCTGCTTGGAGAGCTCCTTCCTCAGACCTTTGCCTGAGGGACGCTAGTCTCATCATTCAGCTCTCAGGCACAATGGCACCATCTCTGCGGCCCTGCACGACCCCGCTGTCCTTCCCAGTCTGTCTCTCCCACGTCACCTTGTTCCCCCCAGCGTGTCACCGGGTGAACTTTTCTTGTGTGTTAGACTTTTTGCATTTGCTGTCTGCCTCCTGGCCACCTGGCACCCATGGATGGGGCTGAGCCTCTCCTAACCCTGCTGGGCTGCTGAACCACAGAGCGGGGACCTAACCTTGTGGGATGAATGAATGAGGCTAGAACTCATATCCTCCCAATGCTGTGCATGAAAAAAACAGGCACAGAAAAAGGCCTTTCGGGGCGCCTGGGTGGCTCAGTCGGTTAAGCGACTGCCTTCAGCTCAGGTCATGATCCCAGGGTCCTGGGATCGAGCCCCGCATCAGGCTCCCTGCTCAGCGGGGAGCCTGCTTCTCCCTCTCTTTCTGCCCTTGCTCATGTGCTCTCTCGCGCGCTCACTCTGTCCCTCAAATGAACAAATAAAATCTTGAAAAAAAAAGGCCTTTCACAAGGGCACACAACAGGATGCTAGGGAGAGTATTCCAAATCCCATAACTGAGGTCACCCGGTGCTCAAAGCACATCATATTCAGACTTAGAAAAACAAAAACACAAACCACCATTTCAGATCCATTCCAGGAGACTGAGAACACTTTATATGCCCTTCAGCTGGGCTGGGACTCCTGTCTGGTCCACCCTAGTGCCCACAATGACACCCCCAGAGCCTAGAGCAGTGCTTCTCAACCAAGAACACCTCTGACCACCAACCACCCCCACCCTTGGCAATGTCTGGGGACATCGATGGTTGTCACGACCACAGGGAAAGGTGTGCCTGGCATCAAGTAGATGGGACCAAGGATGCTGCTCACTCCCCCTCCCCTGAGCAGTACCTAGGACAGCACCCCCGACAGAGAATGATCCAGCCCCAAATATTGCTCAGTGCTGACATTGAGGATCCTGGTCTAGAGCAAAAGCTGACTCATGGATCACAGACCGTGAATCACAGACCTCAGGGCAAAAATGATTCAGGATTTTTTTTTAAAAATCCATTTTGAGTAGATGTGAGTCACTGGGGCACCAGGGCCAAGGTCAAAGATTCCAGGAAGGTCAGATGCATGCCAGAGAGAGCATGGGGAGAGCCGCACTGGGAGCAGAAGTGCAAGGGGGACAGGACTGAGCTGACCCCAGGAGCAGGGCAGAAGAGAAGTGGCCAAGAAGGAGCAGAGGGGGTGGCACTTGGGGGAAGGATGTAGAGAGGCAAGTGGCTGTCTGGCTGTTTCAGAAATAGAAGTGGCCCGAGATGCTGACATGAGGACTTGGTGGGGGGGGTGAAATAGCACAGACCCCCCACCACCACCAAATGCAGCTGACTTCCTCCTGTGGAGGACAGACAACCAACAAATGAGTGACATTCACAGCACATCAGCTGGGAATAAATGTTACGGAGAAACACGAGGAGGGAAGGAGGGTCATGAACCCCAAGAGTCAGGGGTGGGGGTGTTCACAGTTTTAAACAATGTGGTTCAAGAAGGCCTTGATGACAAGAGAGATTTCAACAGGACATACAAATGTGACCCAGAGGGACATCTGAGGGAAGAGAGTTCCAGGCAGAGGGAACAGCATGAGCAAAGGCCCTGGGGCAGGACCAGCCCAGAGTGATGGAGGAGCAGCGAGGATGCCCGCTTGGCTGAGTGAGTGAGGGGAGAGAGGGAGGAGGGGAGGGCAGGGAGGGGACCCGGTGGGTCCTGCAGGGCTGTGTGGGCCATTGGGGGAGGACTTGGGCTTTCACACGGAGGGAGGTGGGACCTGAACATTTTGAACCACCTTAGACCTGTCTAAATGTGGTGGCTGTGACTTATGTGTATTGCCCTGAGGAAAAACAACTCCACGGGACCACATCAGCTAATACTTCAAGAGAAGCCAGAAATGCAGAGTTTCAGGAAACTGCTAAATTTGCCAAGTTGGCAATCAATGCAAATAACTTTTTTTTTTTTAAGATTTTGTTTATTTTTCAACAGAGAGACAGCCAGAGAGGGAACACAAGCAGGGGGAGTGGGAGAGGGAGAAGCAGGCTTCCCGCTGAGCAGGGAGCCCGATGTGGGACTCGATCCCAGGACCCTGGGATCATGACCTGAGCTGAAGGCAGACGCTTAACGACTGAGCCACCCACGTGCCCAATGCAAATAACTTTTTAAAAAAGATTTATTTATTTATTTGAGAGAGAAAGAGAGAGCGCCTGAGCAGGGTGAGGGGCAGAGGGAAAGGAGAGAGAACCTCAAGCAGACTCCACGCTGAGTGCAGAGCCCCACGCGGGGCTTGATCTCACAACCCTGAGATCACAACCTGAGCCGAAACCAAGAGTCAGACGGTCAATCAACTGTGCCACCTAGGTGCCCCTCAAATATTTTTAAGAGACCTTGTGAGCTTAAAAAAAAAGAAGAAAAGAAAGGTGGGCCAATATGCAATCTGTGGAGTAAAAACTCCAAACATATTTGTTGCGTGATAAGTAATGAAGTATGTAAGAAGGAGGAAGGGAAACATTCATTCAAGGAGCAATTTTCCAGCATCTGCCAAGTACTGGGGACCACTGAACATACCAGGATGGAGAAAGAAAACAGAAACAGACTCTTTCCTCTTAGAGCAAACAGTCCAGTGGGCATGATATTTATATATAATATGTACATATAATATATACATAATAGGGCAGTAATGTGGGCATGCGTATCTATAATATATAACCTAGTGGATCCCCTTAATTGAGGACTTACTCTAGGCCACTGGTCTTCTTGCTGTTCTTCAAACTCGCCAGGCACGGTCCTACCTCAGGACCTTTGTACTCCCTGTTCCCGCTGCCTGCAACGCTTTTGCCAGGTAAACCCACAACTCACTCCCTATCCTCCTGCAGGTTTTTTTTTTTTTAATCAAGATTGGCTTGATGATGGGGCACCCGGCTGGCTCTATTAACAGAGCATACGACTCTTGATCTCATGGTCGTGAGTTCAAGCCCCATGTTGGGTGTAGAGATTAGTTAAAATAAATAAATAAATAAACCACAACTGCACATAACTGCCTAGAACAGAGAACAATGACACTCAGGACACTGTGCATCACTGCCTTGGACAGAGGTCACTGGGCTGTTTTCGTATTTTTTGGCCCGCAGCAGTGCATGGCCACTGTCTGTTACTGAGGGGTCGCAGCGGTAACCGTGTCGCCCTCAGGGCTGAAAATATTCACTTTCTGGACCTTTACGGGAAACAGGCTTGATTTTTTCCCCACTCGAAGGGGCAAGCTTGACTAAGATGACACAGCAAGTGACAGTTATTTGGCATCCATGTACGTAACCACACAACCCAAAGCCTCTCTCTCAAGCCCATATAATTACTGTGAAGCATAACGGGCTGTTACTGGCTGAACTGTGTCCCCCTGAAGAATTCACAGTTGGAGCCCTAACCCCCGGGACCTCAGAATGTGACGTGCATTTGGGAATAGTCTTTACAGGGGTGCTGAAGTTAAAATGATATCGTTAGGGTGGATCCTAATCCAGAGTGACTGGTGTCCTTGCAAGAAAAGGAGGGGAGGACACAGACGTGCACGGAGTCATGACCTGTGAGGACACAGCGTCCACACGCCCAGGAGAGACACCTTGGAAGGAACCAAACCTGCCCACGGCTCGATCTCAGACTGCCAGCCTCCTGAGCCCTGAGAAAATACATTTCTGGTGTGTAAGCCGTCCCGTCTGCATTTTAAGGCAGCGACATGTGGCTACTGAGCATTAAAAATGTAGCCACTCCTCCTAAGGAGAAACCGAATTTTAAACTGGGTTCATTTTTAATTAATCGAAACTGAAATTGATAAGCCGAGGCAGCATCAACTATTCTCTCCCTGTTAAACACAGTCTTGTTCTAGAAGGGCCCGATTTCGCTTTGAAACTGATGAAAATACAGCGTGGTAAAATGCACACCAGATTTTGAAGAATTAGCACACACACACACACACAGAAAGATAGGTAAGATACCTCATTAGTAATGTTTTATATCGGTTACACGTTGGCTCTATTGCGATAGATAAAATGTATTGAGAGAATGAACTTGACTTGTTTCACTTTTTCCTTTTGTTAATATAACTGCTAGGAAGTGTAACATAGCATAGGCACCACACTTTATGTTTCTGTTGGGCAGCAAAGAGTTTAGACGTTGGCACCACGACCCAGTAAGGCTGGGATCATCAGCATCTTTGACACAGGAAGTAGCCTAGGGTCACAGAGCTCCTAAGCAGCACGGCTACCTGGGGACCGGGACGCAGGCTAATGCAGGACACACTTAATGCAGGTGCAAGTGAGCAATAAGACTCAGAGACGGCGTATAGCTCCTCCTAGCTATGATGTGAGCTCCCCATCAGCTGTGTAAGGGGATAAAAACGACATTCAAGATCGACTCCTGCACAACCATCAAGTCTTTCTGAAATTAGCAAGGCCGCTACTTGGAATATGGTCTGATATCCCCCTTCAACAGCAACGAGTCCCAGATCAACCGTTCTTTCCACTTCCCGAGGACTCCTGGGAGCAACTGTGTATACAACTTAAAAGGAGAAAAACTCAGATGTGTTGGCATGTGCCCTCCAAATTTTAACAGATAAAAGGCACAGCGGATAAGATGTGCAGAAGTGTAACACCTGGGAGAGCGCAGGGGTGGGGGGGCGCTGGACGCCACGTTCTGTTTCCTGCTGCGTTCGCTTTGAAAATTCATCAAGTTCGACTTTGGATTTGTGTCCTATTCTGAATTCAGGTTATACGTCAATAAATTAAAAGGAAAAAAGTTCAGGGCGCCTGGGTGACTCAGTCGGTTGGAAGTCTGCCTTCAGCTTAGGTCAGGATCCCGGGGATCAATCCTGGCATCGGGCTCTCTGCTCAGCGGGGAGTCTGCTTCTCCCTCTCCCTCTGCCCCTCCCACCCCCAGCTCATACTCTCTTTTGCTCTCTCAAATAAATAAATAAAGTCTTTAAAAAAAATAAAAGGAAAAAAATTCTAAAAGAGTTCTCCAACTCCACCACCCGCAACAATGTAGTCAGCGAGAACATAGCAGTGGCTGTCCTTGTCTGAGGGCCAACGTCCCCCTCATCCATGTGACGCCCACCTGAAATGAGTCACCTCCAGGGCAAGAGAGAGCAGTTGGTAGGCAAAAAATGCCCTTGGGGTTCCAATCTCAGCTCCACCACTCCCAAGCTAGAAGGGCAGGCCATGTGCACACGGGTGCCTCAGTGTTCTCATCTCTGAAATGGGTGCAATGAGAAGCCCTATCTGCTAGCGTCAGCATGGATTGAAGAGGCTCACACACGTACAACCATTGGAGGGGTGCCTGGCACTCCATGGGTGGTCTGTGGGCATGACTCCTGCCCCCTTCCAGCAGCCACCAGACTTGGAGGTCCTCCAGGAAAGGCTCAGGCTGTGAGCCAGCCTCAGAAGCAGCAAGACAGGACCACCCCCGCCTGCATTCCTAGAAAATATCGGAAGCCACACAACCGTTCTCCACCTCCCCACCAACCGGCCTGAGCCCTGACCGTGGCAACACCAGCTTTGCCCGCCTCCCAGGACCGGCCCCCCAGCGTGTTCTCCATCCACCCTGCCCTGCCCAGCTCCCACCCCTACCTGCCACAAACCCGGCTCTCATTCTGCCCCACCCTCCACGGCCTCCAGGGCAGAGTACACCGCGCAGCCCACAGCGTGGATGCCTTGTGACAAAAGTACCAACAGGGGTGGGGGCCTCGCTCTGCCACCTGCCCTCTTGTGGAGCCCACTTATGTCAGTTTCCTCAGAACCGGGAAGTGGCCCTCCCCATGAGCAGGAGCTCAGTATAACAACATAATAATGCATAAGAATAAATAAATAAAACTTGGCAGAACTTATTTTTTTTCTCTTCCTCTTCTTAAAACATTTTTAACCACATCTGGCTCATGCCCATTCCCTCCTCTCCTCCTCTTCCACAGTCTCCAATGTCTCTCCGTGCATCGGGCAAATATTCGTTGAGCACCTACTATGTGCTAAGACCTGTTGTAGGTGCTGTTGCAGCCCAAGATGCACAGATCCCCTGCCCTCGCAGAGCTCATAGTCCAGTTGGGGAAAACCGATAATAGATGAGAGACTGATCCACTGCAGAGAATGAGAAGTTTATGAAGAAAATGAAACAGGGTGTGGTAGTGAGGAGCCAGGGAAAGTCTACTGAGGAGCGAGGGAGGCCTCTGGGAGGAAGCGAATGGGAGCTGAGACCTGAAGGAGGGATGAGAGTGATTCAGGTGAGATCTGGGGAAGAAAGTTTCAGGCAGAAGGAATAGCACGTGCAAAGGTCCTGGGGTAGGACAGGCTGGCATGTGGGAGGAACAATGAGGAGGCCCGTGTGGCTGCAGCAAAGTGAGCGAAGGGGAGAGAGGGACAGGGGGGCAGGTCGTGCGGTGGGCCTTGGGGCCAGCGGGGAGGTGGGGGCCCTGGAGGGCTGTGGGCAGAGGAGGGCGGGGCCTGACTTCGGGGCTCAGGGGCGCCCTCTGGCGGCTGCTTCAGGGAGGACAGACTTGGGAGCAGGGGCAGGAGCCTGGGACCTGGACCCGCTCAGGCAAGCAATGACAGGGGCTGGACCGGGTGGGGATCTCAAGGAAGGTGGGGAATAGTTGGATTTGTGGATAATTTGGAGAAAGGGAGAGGATCATGAGGAGGCAAGGAGGGCACCTTGGCTTTGGTCCCAAATGCTTGATTCAGAAAATGTGGAAAAGCTGGTTTGTGATTAGGAGGGAGAAATCAGAGGTGTCTCAGACATGACTCATTTGATGGGTCCTCCCTGTGGGCCCCTGTCCCCTCCCTGCCCTCACCTCCTCCCAGTCCCCCTTGCTCCCTCCCATCCAACCACACTGCTCCTTAAATACACCACACTGGATCCTGCCTCAGGGCCTTTGCATTGACTGTTCCCTCAGCCTAGGGCACCCGTCCCCAGATGCCTGGCTCCTTTGCCTCCTTTAGGTCTCAGCTCAAATATCACTTCCTCGTCAAGGTCAACCTCGGCCACCTTGCCTAAAACTGAAGCCCATTCCTGCACACTCCTTGCTTTATTTTTCTCCTTCCAACTTCTCCTTACCTGACACTATAGGTTTCCCAACTTACTTTGTTGAGAATGCATCGCTTCCCACCTGAGTCAGCACTGCTAAAACAGGGATATTCATTTATCTTGTTCACAGCTGCATTAATGACTGGCACACAGGTGGCGCTTAATAAATAGTTTGACAGGATCAATCAATGAATGGACAGAACAGCACCTGGCACACAGTAAGCACTCCATAAATGTTTCCTGCTGAATCCTCTCCCCAGCAAGACAAAAAGTCTAATCTGCTCCCACCAGGACTGGCACAGCCTCGAGGCGCCATTCAGTCCTTTTGGCTGATTAAGAAATGTTACAAGACACAGAAGGCAAAACATAGCCAGACTGTCCCTGAAAAATATGCAGGAGACCAAAGGGACATTTGTTCACTACGTGTTTACTGAGCACCTACTATGCAGTGGGCACCGGATGAAGCACATGGCAACCTTGGAAGTTAGGACTATTTTGTGCACATCAGAAAGGGAGGCACAGAGAGGTATAGCCACTTGCCCTGGGTCACACAGGTGGAAAGTAAGGGGGCAGGGATTTAAACCAGGCAGCCTGGCTCCAGGGCCCCAGCTCTTATTCACCAAGTACCGACTCTGTGGGGCCCCTTCCGGTGCCTGGATCTGAGGAATCCTCAAGCCAGGCCAACCGAGAAGCTGCCGGATATCCACTCTCTTCATCGGGCACACATCACCCTGACCATTCACGGGGTTT
Organism: Neomonachus schauinslandi; assembly: GCF_002201575.2. NCBI lineage: Eukaryota > Metazoa > Chordata > Mammalia > Carnivora > Phocidae > Neomonachus > Neomonachus schauinslandi. Next base: position 211,110,428 of record NC_058403.1, on the reverse strand, counting down.
TGCTTATTGTCTTGACTGAGGACCCTGTGGGGGCACTACTCTGCCCCTGGTTCTTCATAAATGTTTGCTGAAGGATGAATGCGTGCCCCTATTCAGAGGAGGAAACAAGGGCCCAGGCAGGAGCCCCCTGAACCCACCTGCCCACCCCCACAGGCCGGAACCCAAGCCCTGACCTCCAGCTTGCCTGGGCGTCACAGCAGAGCCCCCTCCCCAACCTCCTACTTCAGCCACAGGGAGAGGGAAGAAATGGGAGGGGTGCCCTGAGGATCTCCAGGTCTGAGTGGTGACGGCAGAAGTTCCTAGGCGGGTAGCAACCAACCCCAAGCCCCACCAGAAGCGGTGGAGTTGTGGGGCCTGGAGATTCTCGGATCTCCGCTGCTGGGGGCCCGAGCCCAGGGAAGCACGCTCCTGCCGCGGGAGGGGGGTCCCGGGAGCCCCTGGGAAAAGTGGATTCGGGACCCAGAAGGGGCTGGGGGGAGGGGCGCGCAGACGGGACAGGAAGAACTGGGTGCTGGGACAGAAGAAATCAGAAACCTGTGTGTGTGTGTGTGTGTGTGTGTGTGTGTGTGTCTGGGAAGAAATCAGAAACGTGTGTATGTGTGTGTGTGTGTGTGTAACGGGGGGGCGGGGGGTACTGGAGAGGAATCGGGAGGGTTGGGGAGAGATACCGGATGTTAGGGAGAAATCCGGGATGTCGGAGAGGAATTCTGAGTGTGGGGAAGAATCTGGGGAGTTGGAGGGAAATCGGTGGCGTTCGGAAAGAACTAGGGTGTTGGGGAGGGACCCAGGAGGGTGGGAAGGAATCGGGAGGGTGGGGTGGCCTTCGAGGTGTCGGGAAGGAATTCGGTGTGTTGGGGAGAGATCTGGGGTGTTGGGGAGCAATCCGGCGAGGAGGGTGAGGAGGAATCTGGGTCGGGGAGGACCAGGGCCACCCGGGAGGGCAGCTGAGCGCTGAGGGGGGCACCGAACAAGGGGCGCGAGGGCACCATGAGCGGGGGGTGGGGAGCAGCTGGTCGCGAACCCTAGGGAGGAGCCGCAGCCTCCCCAGCCCAACCCAGCCGGCGCTGGTCCCCTCGCCACCTACCTGGGGTCCCGCTCCATCGATCGTCGGCGCGGGGGCTGGAGGCCGGGAGGCCTGGCGACGGTGCCCGCGGGTGGCTGGGGGCGGAGGGCGCGCGGGCGGCTCCACCCCCGGCCTCCGCCCGCCCCTTCCGCGTCCCGCGGGGAGCGAGGCAGGAAGGTGAGGTCACACTTCCCTCGCGGGACAGGGAAAGTCCCCGGGGCGCCCCGCAGCGCCCCCCTGCGCCACCCTAGGGCTGCCATCTTCGGCGACTTTGGGCACATCCCGCGCGGGCGCTGGGGACCACGAGAGGGACAGAGCCTTGCCCTCGGGGCGCCCGCAGTCTAGGGAGAGAGTAACTACAATTTAAAAATTAGATCATCTCAGCTAGTGATAATGCTCTCCCCGGAATAGAACAGGGGGATAGGGTAATATTGGGGGAGGGCTACCCGAAATCGCCACCCTGGGGGGGTTTGGGGATCCCCAGGTGCCTGGAAGAGGGGCAGCTGAGATGGCATATCTTGATGCTGCAAACATAACATTTAAGAATTCATAAGGGACCCTAACCTTTTGGGGGTCCTGAACCCAGTGCACACATGTCCATTGGTCATAGTTAAGATGTGGGACCACCATACTTTTAGGGACCCACGAAAATGTTTTCATTTCTTTTCAAATCAGAAAGAAAATAATGAATATGGTTCATCCTGGATTATATTAGTCTTTATACCAACATGGTTGTAAATATAATTTTTATTCGTTTATTTATTTTAATGGACAAGGGCCTATGAAAGTCGTAATGCCTTTGACGGGGTTTCTTTTTCAGTTTGGAGAAGCTCAGAGCGTCTTCTCAAAATACCATCTGTAGATGCGTAAAACAAAATACAAGAAGTTACAAGGAAGTCTTCCTTATGTTGAAATACATCTATTAAAATATTTTTCCAAAACGACTTAGTGGGGCGCCTGGGTGGCTCAGTTGGTTAAGCGGCTGCCTTCGGCTCAGGTCATGATCCTGGAGTCCCTGGATCGAGTCCCGCATCGGGCTCCCTGCTCGGCGGGGAGTCTGCTTCTCCCTCTGACCCTCCTCCCTCTCATGCTCTCTGTCTCTCGTTCTCTCTCTCAAACAAATAGATAAAATCTTAAAAAAAAAAAAACAACAAAAACGACTTAGTGATCCATTATCACTAAATGGATAAACACAATGTGGTCCATCCATACGTGGGAATATCATTCAGCCTTCAAAAGGAAGGAAATCAGTATCTGCTACAACCTGGATGGATCCTGAGGACATCATGCTCAGTGAAATAAGGCAGACACAAAAGGACAAATCCTGTCTGATTCCACTCATAGGAAGTCCCTAGAAGAGTCAAATTCGTAGAAAAAGGAAGTAGATGGTGGGAGCCGGGGGCCGGGGGAGGGGTGGGGAGTTAGTGCTGAATGGGGACAGAGGTTCAGTTTGGGAAGACGGAAAGTTCTGGAAACGGAGGGTGGAGGTGGCTGCACGACAGTGTGAGTGTGCTTGATGCCATGGAGCTGTGCACTTAGAGATGGTTAAAGTGGTAAGTTTCATGTTAAGTATATCTTACCACAAATTTAAAAATTGTGTTTAACACATGTAAGATAATCACTTTAAAATCCTTTTTTTCCTTTTTTTTTTTTTAAGATTTTTATTTATTTATTAGACAGAGAGAGACACAGTGAGAGAGGGAACATGAGCAGGGGGAGTGGGAGAGGGAGAAGCAAGCTTCCCGCAGATCAGGGAGCCCAATGTGGGGCTCGATCCCGGGACCCTGGGGTCATGACCTGAGCCGAAGGCAGACGCTTAACGACTGAGCCAACCAGGCGCCCCTAAAATCCTTTTGAAAGAGAGCTACGCTGAAACAAACAAGGCTTCGGGCTACGCCTTTATATTTTCTACCACCTTAACTGACAAGATCTAATAACCACAGGTGTCTGCCGAATTTCGAGTTGTTTGCAGCAAAGCAATCTAATATGAAAATATCTATGGGTTTCTATTGGGGACAAAGTCACAAGTCCTGCTGGTGCCTTCATTCATAATTGAGGAAATGGCAAGTATCGGTCAGTGAAAATAAAGACGTGATTTTTTCCCCCCATTACTTCATGGATCCCATCATCAGGTTCCCATGAGGTCCACGGACCCCAGGCTGAAGTTCGTGTAAAGAGTCATGAGAGGACGATCAAATGGAAGTTAGATTAATGCTAATTCCTCCCCACCTAGTGTGCCTTACTTAGTGTGTGTCTCTGGTGGGAGAGAAATTTTATTGAGTACCTACTGTGTGCCAGGCACGTCTAGGCTCTGGAGATCCATTGGGGAAGAAGAAAGAAGTGGCCCTACCTTTGGGGCCTCTGCAGCTAGGGAGGGAGAAGGCATTAAGCCCATCTTCCCATGCCTCTTGGGTCCCCCGCCCTTGTCCCACCATCTCCAACTTTTGGAGTTTCATTAGGTACTTGTCCCCACACCAAACACATCTTGGTGGTCATCTGATCCATGTTTTAAAATAGCCCTCCCAGGGGGATTGGAATGTGCCCATTTTATAGGTGAGAATACTGAGGCTCAGAGAAGGTAAGGTGGAGGGGGAATCCAGGCTTCCGGGGGAAACCCTGAGCTGCAGATGAGTAAATCTGACTGCCTGTGATGGTCTCACTAAGCATGGCTGTATTACAACTTACTGAGTCCCCAGTCATTGGACACGCTGCTTGCTTCCACTCTTCCCCGGGAATTTTGTGTGTGTGTGTGTGTGTGTGTTAGACTATATTTAGTTCAAATTTATAAAGTTAAGTCTTACAAACTCAGCAACACAAAGGAAGCAACAGTAAAATATGTATAAAATCTACAACCAAACAAGATTTTCAAAATTTCCCACTGTACAGATTTTCTATTACATTTAGTTGCTTAATAACACACTCATGAATTTCTACTCTCCAATCTCTCTTTTTTTTTTAAAGATTTTATTTATTTATTTATTTGAGAGAGAGAATGAGCTAGAGAGAGCATGAGAGGGGGGAGGGTCAGAGGGAGAAGCAGACTCCCTGCTGAGCTGGGAGCCCGATGCGGGACTCGATCCCGGGACTCCAGGATCATGACCTGAGCCGAAGGCAGTCCCTTAACCAACTGAGCCACCCAGGCGCCCCTCCAGTCTCTTTATATACATAAAGGTATATGTGAATAATGGAAAATCCTAATCCAGACCTACATTTCTTCAAGTTCATATATACCCAATTTGTTTTCTCAGGCAAGCTCAAATATTCCCGTGTCTTTGCAGATGTGGATTCCTGTTCTCGGAAAATCTTGTTTCAGTCATTCAAAGGCAGTCAAAGTTAGAGGTATTGCCAATCTTTGAGTCCTTTCAAAACAGTGAGTAGTTTCAATTTTCTCTGAAGGACAGTCTACAGATCAAAACTTTAACATGTTTTAACATCATCTTCTCTATCTATAAGCAGTTTCCCAGTGAAGTCTTTTACATGGAAATTCAAATGTCTGAGATACTCATTATCTTTAGGGTAAAGAAATGCTTGGCAGACTTTTATCTTTGACCAGTTTATATGGCCCTAATGTCCTTGCGCCTGTGGTGGCTAAAGCATGGAAGCCTTGTAGCCCCTATTTCTTTCAGTGCATATTTACATTTGTAGGATATCCCAGGGTATTTCTTTACTTGGGTAGTTTACAAAATGTTTTATTTTGGATGCTAATGTGGGTAAATCTTCAGTTATAATGCCAAAATTTTGATCCTCTTCATCAAAATTGCCTGTTCTCTTTTTAAAATTATTTCTAAGCTTTTGGAAATATTTGGTATCTCTTAAATATTTTGGAAAATAAAGTGATGACAAGCATGATGACAAATATTATATGTAATATATAAGCATTGAACTTAAACATGTATTTGTACACAATATTCTCAAATCAAAATATTGATTTTGTGTACAAATATCTGAGGGCACATTCTATGGAAATATTGTAAAACATTAAAATTTAGTGATCATCTCCTTATAGAATGCCAAAGGATCTTTTTTTTTTTTTAAGATTTTATTTCTTTATTTGAGAGAGACACACAGCGAGAGAGGGAACACAAGCAGGGGGAGTGGGAGAGGGAGAAGCAGGCTCCCCGCCGAGCAGGGAGCCCGATGCGGGGCTCGATCCCAGGACCCTGGGATCATGACCTGAGCCGAAGGCAGACGCCCAACAACTGAGCCACCCAGGCGCCCCCCAAAGGATATTTATATATGTTCCTCTTATGTTTTGACACAATTTTTTTTTTTTTTAATACCTAAGAAGTCAGCACTTTGGTCTGTGGGGAAAATAGTGAACTACTTATTTGAAAATGCCAATTACAAAGCTATCTCAGGAGGCCAGCACTAAGGTGGTGGTTGTGAACACCGCGCAGGGAATGTCTGAGTGCTGGGTTCAAATCCTCACTCTGACACTTTATAGCTGTGAGGTGGGGCCGAGGGTGAGCCCGCTGAATCGTGCCTCAGTTTCCCTCCCTTGTAACCTGGAGATGCTAACAGCACTCTCTCCAGGGGTTGATGATAGGCTTAGGTGACTTAGCGGACAGCGTTTCTCTAGGATGGCTGTGGAGAAGGGGAACTTCTCAGACTTCTCCTCAGACGTGGAGAATATACATTCTCACTTTTACTAAATACTGCCCGACTGTTCTCCAAATTAGCACTCCCTGGTTACACTCCACCAGAAGTGAACAAAAGGGCTCATTTCCCCCATCACCTCCGCATGTTACTTTCTCTTTCTTAATTTGTATTGAAGGATAAATCAAAGACCCTAAAGAGTGTAAATCTTAACCGGAAGCTCAGCGGACTTTCGCATCCATATATACTCCCTGTAGCCAACATGCAGATTGAGACAGGTATATGTCATTTCCAGCCCCTGGAATGCCCTGAGCCCCGTGGGCAACTCTCTTCTGATTTTTCTCACCATAGCTGAGCCTGTGTTTTGAAATTTCACGGACATGGAATCAGGGTATGGGTTCTCTTGGGTCTGGTTTCTTTTGCTCAATATGGCGCCTGTGAGTTTCACCCATGATGTTGCTCTGGACCTTAAAAAAATGAAACAGCCAGTTATTTTACCAGCAAAACGAGCTAATTCAGGAATAACAGAGGGGTTGCAATTTGGGATGGCAAGACATGGCAAATCATAGCCAAGTCCAGAGAACAAAGGGGAGGAGGAAGCTGGGAGGGACTGCTTTGAAGGAAAGTCCATTCGAGGAAAGGATGACCTCCCATTGAGTTGTGGTGGTTCCTCATTGGCTGAGTGGTGGTGGTTCCTCATTGGCTGAGTGGTGGTGGTTCCCCATTGGTTGAGTGGTGCTGGTTCCTCATTGGCTGGCTGGGCTGTTGCTGGGCAGGAGAAAACCTTGCTCCTGCTGGGGTAGTAAAGTAGGCTTGTTCCTGCCGGGAAGTTCCTGTGTGAGAGCTCCCCCTTTCTGGGTTTTCTGACTCCATTCTAAATGAGGTTTCTCTTTATTAATTTTTTTTAAGGTGTTTTTTTTTTTTTTTAAGATTTTATTTATTTATTCATAAGAGAGAGAGGCAGAGGGAGAAGCAGGCTCCCGGCTGAGCAGGGAGCCCGATGCGGGACTCGATCCCAGGACCCTGGGATCATGACCTGAGCCAAAGGCAGATGCTCAACCATCTGAGCCACCCAGGCGCTCTTTAAGGTTTTTCTTTTTAAACAAGTATTTCTTGATTTTTCAAAATATATTTTAGTTATTTAAAGTAGACTGCAGGGGCGCCTGGGTGGCTCAGTCGTTAAGCGCCTGCCTTCGGCTCAGGTCATGATTCCAGGGTCCTGGGATCGAGCCCCGCTTCGGGCTCTCTGCTCGGTGGGAAGCCTGCTTCTGCCTCTCCCACTCCCCCTGCTTGTGTTCCCTCTCTCGCTGTGCCTCTCTCTGTCAAATAAATAAATAAAATCTTAAAAAAAAAAAATAAAGTAGACTGCACACCCAGTGTGGGGCTTGAACTCATGACCCCGAGAGCAAGAGACCCCAGCTCCACTGACAGCCAGCTAGGCACCTCTTTATTAGTTTTCATATTGTGAATATTAGTAATTTATTCATGTTCTTTGCTGCATAATATTCCACCATGTGAGTCTCTCCCAGTTTTTTCATCTGCTCTCTTTTGGATACAAACCTGGGTTTGGGGGCTATTAAGAATAAAGTGGCCATGACCATTTGAGGTCCTCTGTGTGGACATCTGGTCACATTGAGCTTGGGTATAAACTCAGGAACACTGAGAGCTAGAACAGGGGAGGTGCCCAGGTTGTAAAGGTTTGTAAAGGTTTGTAAACCTTTGTCCAAACCAAGAGGCCCTGGGAGAAGGTGGCAGCATCCCGCTTTGCTGATGAGAAAGCATAGAGGGTCATTTCAGTTCTCTAGTGGGGCTGGAGGGAGACCCCAAATCTCCCTTCTCACGCCTGTGTCTTGGTTGGGGACAGACATTGTACTGGTCTATCCCATTGCTCCAGCACCAAGCATTTGCTTCCCTGCCCCCCAAAACCACACTGTTACCCTCTGCTGGAGATGTGCCCACACCCTTAGCCCTAGTAACATAAGTGTGACTTCATGATGTTTAGTTACTGCAGCGAAACACGTTGCAGCTTTTTATTTTAAAGATTTTATTTATTTATTTGAGAGAGAATGAGAGAGAGAGCACATGAGAGGGGGGAGGGTCAGAGGGAGAAGCAGACCCCCTGCTGAGCAAGGAGCCCGATATGGGACTCGATCCCGGGACTCCAGGATCATGACCTGAGCCGAAGGCAGTCGCTTAACCAACTGAGCCACCCAGGCGCCCCACATTGCAGCTTTTAAGCGCTGGGAGAAATATTCTTGTCTAAGCAGTAAGACGTGACAGGAAGGTCTCAAGAAGGGGCTGGCAAGCTTTCCGTGTAAAGGGTCGGGTAGTAAATATTTTAGGCTTTGGGGGCACAGACGGTCTCTGCTGCATATTTTTGTTTGCTTTAACACCCTTTAAAAATGTAAACTTTTGTGGGGCACCTGGCTGGCTCAGTGGGTAGAGCATGGGACTCTTGATCTTGTGGTCACGAGTTCAAGCCCTCTGTTGGGGGTAGAGCTTACTGAGATAAAGAAAGAAAAATGTAAACTGTTCTGAGCTCATGGGCCATGCCAACACACAAGCGAATGAACAGCCCTTTGGGTGGCATGTGAGGATTTGCACTTTTGGTCTAAATCATTTTGCTCAGTGACTGCATGTAGAAAGTAGTCATTACTAAGTTTGAGAGGTAGGTTTTCTGGTGTATCTGATTTTGATTTTGTAATTGCATCTTCTTTTTCTCATATTGCCCCGAAATGTTGAATCTTTTTTTTTTAATTGAGATATACTTGGCAGAGAGCACAGTATTCATTTTAGGTGTAGAACATAATGATTTGATAGGTATATATGTTGCAAAATGATCACCCCCGATAAGTCTAGTTAATGTCTGCCATAGCTACAATTGTTTTTCTTGTGGTGAGAAATGTTCAGATCTACTCTCTTAGCAACTTTTAAGTTTACAGTACAGTGTTGATTACAGTCACCACACTGTTGTTACATCCCCGGGACTGATTTCTTTTTTTTTTTTTTTTTAAGATTTTATTTATTTATTTGAGAGAAAGTGAGAGAGAGAAAGAGCACAAGAGGGGGGAGCGGGAGAGGGAGAAGCAGACTCCCCGCTGAGCAGGGAGCCCGATGCGGGACTCGATCCCGGGACTCCAGGATCATGACCTGAGCCGAAGGCAGTCGCTTAACCAACTGAGCCACCCAGGCGCCCCCGGGACTGATTTCTAACTGGGGGTCTGTACCTTTAGATCCCCCCTCACCCATTTCTCCCACATTCCACCCACAATGTTTAATCTTCAGATCCAGCAAAAGGGGATACAGCCAATTCTTTTAACCATCCACTTTATGTATGTCCAAACATGCATGAGGCATTAAGAGCAGTGAGCATGGGGGTCTCGAGAGGGAAAGGGACTGTGCCAAGCCCTTTCTATCCACCAGACAGAGAAGAGGCTTTTCATACCCACTCTATTGAGTTTCAGAGAGGTGACCTGGCCAACTCCCATGGAAAGGGGTAGAGCTGAAATTTTCCCTTGGGGCTGGTTTCAGAGCCTATGTCCTTATACGCTGCTCTCTAATCTCCCCAAGCCAGACTGGGCTCTTTCCATACGTGTTTTCTGGACAAGTTACTGGAGTGAGCTAAGCAGGTAAGAGGAGCATTTAAGGGTTCACTTCAGAGGGTCCAGCTCCTAATGGGGAGACCAAGGAGAGTGCAAATCTGCTCAGAGACCTCCCAACTTCCAGAAAAAAGCCAAGGTCAAGATCAAGGTGTGCAGGAGACCCATCTTGCCTTCTCCTGTACCTGCCATCCCTTCCTTGGCCCTCCCCATTGGCAATCTGGCCACCCACACCCCCCCCCACACACAATTTGACAAACCAAGAGCTCAGACAAAAGAGAAGACTCTCCCACCTCCCACCCCACCCTTTATTTTAGAGGGGATCTCCCAGGGCCATCGACGTATTTTTTTTTACATAAAGAAAAGCAGTCTTTCGTCTGTCAGAACGGGAACAGACACAAAGGAATAGAATGGATGCTACTTGTGACAAGGGATGGTCCCCTAACGACATCATGATGACTTTATGAGAGAATGGGGGCGAACGTGTTTAAACCCACGGTTAGTGCTGACTTGTCATGAAATCAAGAGCTAATCAGTACACCCCATTTGCGGAGGGAGCCATGGAGGATTGAAGAGGGGCAGCCCGCCCTCTAAGTTCCTCCAGCAAGTCTGGGTGCAGGCAGGAAGACAAGAGCCCAGACCAGCCTGTCAGACCCTTACTGGCCAGGAGACTTTGAGGAAACGATCTGATGTTCCCTGCCTCAGTTTTCCCATCCACAGTATCGGAAGCTCAGTGCACCCAGCCCAGAGGGTTGAGATGAGGCTGAAGCTAACATGGGCCGGGTGCTCAAAGCAGCGCCCGGCTCCCGGTAACACCCAATGCTAGCTTAGTGTTGTTAGGTGCAAAAAGAGACTTGCTCCCTGACAGATTAGTGGGGCCGTATGGGGAAGCTCGGGGATTCATTTAAGCAAAAACGCAGAAAAAGAAGTGTTTGGGGTGAAGCCAGCTGACTTGGTGGTTCTCACCAGGGGGCCATGTCTGAGGACACCTGTGGTGGTCACGACTTGGGGGACGGGGAGTGCCTTTGACATCAAGTGTGGGGGGGCTAGGGATGCTGCCCGACATCCAGATGCCCGGGGCGGCTCCCAGAGAGCGACTCGGCCCTGATGTCAGAAGTACTGAGGGGGAGACCCTAAGAGAACCTAAGTACCAGGTTTTTCAAATGCGCAGTCCTACACGATCTTTGCTCCAGATCTACGTGGAAGCTGGTCTGGGATGATGACGCTGAGGGCTAGAGAGGCCGAGGCCCGCCCAGGGTCACTCATGAGGGGACCAGGGAGCCGGCTGGTGCACCCACGCCCCAACCCCAAGCTGGAGCACGGGACGCCAGCCCCTGGGAACGTGCAACAGGCAGAAGGAGCAGGACTGTGCCGTCATGGACACAGCGAGGAAGGCAAGCCCCCGCCTGGCACTGTGCTCCTGTCCCTTCAGCTGTAAAGTGGGGACACCTAACCCACAGAGCAGAGGCGATTAAGAGGGTTGGCGTGTGACGCGAGTGGGACAGCCCTGGGCCAGAGTGGGCACAACAAGAGGATTCGGTTTCAGTGTTTTCTAAGGAGATGTGAGCACAGCAGTGGGAATATGGCCAGTCACAGAAGGGGACAGAAATTCGGGAATCTCCCAGCTGGGGTCTGTCCAGGGACAACCTGGAGTTCCCTGGGCCCGGGATGAGTACCCCAGGGCTGCTCTAACAAAGGAACACAGACTCAGAGGCTGAAAACACCACAAACCTATCACCTCCCAGTTTCTGGAGGTCGGAAGTCTGCAATGAGTCTTATGGGGCTAAGATCAAGGTGTCGGCAGGGCTGGATCCGTCTGGATGTTCAGGGTTGGGGGATCCTGTTTCCCTGCTTTCTCCGGCTTCTCCAGGCTCGGGGCCCCTTCATCCATCTTCAAGGTGAAGAGAACATCCACCCATCTCAAATTCTAACCTCTGCCTCTGTCCTCACACCCTCTCCGACCGACCCTCCAGCCTCCCGCTCATAAGGAACCTCGTGATGACGTTAGGGCCCACACAGATCCATCAGGACCACCCCGCCCCCCACCTCCAGATCTCTCACTGAATCCCAACTGCACAGTTCCCTTTGCCACGTGAGGGACTATATTCATAGATCCTGGGGATTGGGACGGGGACATCTTTGGGGGGAGCTTGCCACACCATTCCCCAGTCGGGGAAAAGCAGCAGGCCTTCTGCTCCTGCCAGATCCCTCGGACACGGCACAGGGGGCAAGACTCGTTGCGGGGAGATGAAGGACCCTCACGCCCTGCTCTTCTCCTGTCCGAGAACTTCAAGCCCCACGCCAGGTCTGGCCCTGTCCTGTTCACATCCTTGTGAGCAGAGCAAGGAAGGGGCCAAGGCGGCCATACAGGGACCCTGCGTTGCTCAGCTGCTGGGGGAGGGAGCACGCACGCGCGCGTGCGCGCGCGCACACACACACACACACACACGTGTGCGCACACAGCCCACACTTAGCTGCAGGTAAAATTTATTAAGGCAACACTGAAGCCTCAGGCACCTCAGCCCCCCTCTGCTCCAGAACGGGCCTCAGCAGCTCTGCAGCCACCCCACCCCCAGGAGGCCCACTTCAGAGGCCAGAAATCCCAAGTCTGTTAGCTAAAGGCTAATACCCAGGGGCCCTGATGCAGAAAAGGAGGCAGGGATATAAGAAATCTGTCCCTGGTTTTTAAGAAAAAAGAAACTGGAGAACTTTTTTTTTCTGGAAACCTCCCCCTAATGACTGAGGAGGTGAGGCTCAGGACACGCTTCCTCTGAGCGCGCAGCGGGGGAGGGACTGGTCACTTTTCAGCTTCCCGAGGTGGCAGCTAAGATAAGCTGGGGGCATGGGGAGGGACGCATGTTCCGAGGGGGCGAGGGGGTCCAGTGCTGGGGCCAGCCCCCCTGGGAGAGACAGTCCCTCACGCCTCCTCCTGCCCGTCCTATTTCTTCTCTTCTGGGGCTTTCTCAACGACTCCCGGGGCGAAGGGTCCCACCAGCCACATGATGGGTGTGTTCTGGGCCACGTACTCAACTGTGTGGTCAAGGGCCTCTCGGGCCTTGGCCACCTGCTCTCGGCTCTGCATCAGGATCGTGCTGGACAGGTCCTGGAAGGAATGGATGCCAGAAAAGGTGGCTTGGAGGTCCTCCACCTGGTGGCGAGCCTGCTGCACCTGGTCCTTCACGTGGCTGGGCAGCCCCTGGATGCTGGAGCCCAGCGAGGCGCAGGTGCTCTGCAGCTGCTGGACGATGTCCCGGAACATGGTGAGCGTCTGGGTCTCCACCTGCTGAGAAGGGGCGGACGATCAGGACCGTGCGCTTTGGGGGCAGCTGGATCCCAAGTGGGGGGGTGGGCAGAAAACGGGGCTTCTCCCGCCAACCTTCCGGAAAACCTCTCTCTAGGAGAGCCCATCCAGGACGGTGGTTTGGGACACCAGCTCTTTTGAGTTTTGAACCACGGGACCGATGTACCAAAATGAAAAAGAGGCAGAGGCATTTCTCCAAAGGAGAAATGCAGCTGGCCAACAAGCACATGCAGAGATCCGACTTCACTAGTCGTCACGGAAACGCAGCGCAGCCCCACGAGGTGGCGCCCACTGGGGCGAGCAGGATCAAGAAGACGCCGAGTGGCAAGTGTTGATACGTTGCTGATGGTACAGTCACTTCGGAAGACAGCCTGGTCGTCCCCCCAACTGTCCAACTACAGAGTTGCCACACGACCAGCAACTCCACCCAAGAGAAATGGAAACGCACGTCCATACAAGGCTGGTTCACAAGGCATAGCAAACGGGAGGCCAAGTGGAGACAGCCCGTATGTCCATCACCTTGTAAACGGGTAAATACACATGACCCACCAACACGCGGGTGCGTCCCTCGGCCACGAGCAGGAGCGAGGCGCCCACACGCGCGGCCCCGGGGACGGACCCCGAGCCCACGACGCTCAGGGAGGGACCCGGACACGGAAGGCCACGCGGGGTGTGAGTCCACGTGGGTGACACGGCCAGAACAGGCTCATCCATGGACGGGAAGGGGGCTCGTGGGGACCGGGGGCTGGGGAGGACAAGGGAGTGACTGCTGATGGGGACAAGATCTCCTTTTGGGTTGGTGGGAATGTTCTAAACGGATCGTGGTGATGGTCTCACAACCCTGTGAATACACTAAAAACCACGGAATTGTACAGATGGGTGACTTGTATAGTACGTGAATTATAGCTCAATAAAACATCTTTTTTTTTAAATACAAGATACTGCATTTTCTATCTCGTTTTATTAAAAAAAAAAAAAAAAAGGCCTGGAGGAACTTTCCAGGCAGAAGCCATACGTGGTAGGAGAGACCGCAGCGTAATAAATCAGGACCTTAACCTCCTTCCCCAGGGGAAGAGGGCAGGCTGGGCGGCAGGACTTGGCCCTGAACCCATGACAGAGCGCTCTGGACTTGAACGTGGCAGGGAGGTGCCGACCAGAGTCAACATCGGCATCATCTGGTCACTGCGCTCAGCACTGGGGGGAAGGGAGATGGTTTTAGGTGGTTTGGGTCTGAATGCTAACAGTTTTGGATTTAGAGATACTGGTCCTATCTGCGTAAATACCAACTGTGTACTGCTATGTGTACTTGACATAGCAACCCAATTTTTTTATACAGGAGTGTAACACAGATCAGAAAATTCACCCGTTTAAGTGTGCAATTCCATAGTTTTTAGTGTATTCACACGGTTGTGCAACCACTACCTTCATCTCCAGAACATTCCATCACTCCCACAAAGAAACCTCACCCCCATTAAGCAGTCAACCCTGCATTAAGCAGTTGATCCGTTCATCCACCAAGGGACACCTGGACCGTCTCCTCCACTTTTGGCGACCGCGAGTCCTGCTGCTGGGAACACGGCGTGCGGGTTTGGCTCACTTCGCCCCAAGAGCCCTGCAAGTCTTCATCCCATTGACAGATGGGGAAACCAAGGCCCAAGGAAGTTAAGCTGAGAAGCTATAGTGCTAGGTCAGTCCTGAGACCGAGGGACGTTCATAATGGGCATGAAAGTCACGTAAGGTACTGACTCAAGGAAAGTCTCGTAAGGTACTGACTCAAGGAAAGTCTCGTAAGGTACTGACTCAAGGAAAGTCTCTGTGAGTGACGGTGGAAGCAGTGAGTCTGAGCATGGCAGGAGAGGCCGATGCATGGCACAAATGGGAGGGACCAGAGAACGTTAGTGAGAAGTTGTCACCAGGAGCGAAGCAGAGGAGTATGGAGAGCTCATGACACCGAGATAGGGGAGAAGATAAGTGAGACATGGCTTAGAATTTTAGTAGGTTGAGAGGCGTCACTATCAAGTGTCCCACAGTTTAGAAGCAACACCCACACCCAAGAGAGAAAATCCAGGCGGGCTTCCTGGAGGAGGTGCTGTTGTGTCCTAAAGGCAGGGAATGGGAGGAGAGGCCGGGGAAAGTATTTCCGGTAGGTAGGTCCATCCGGCAGAGGCATGGAGAGGGAAGTCAGGGCCCTAAGCATCCCACGGGTCCCCCAACCTGGTACCTCTGGTTTGGCCGGGTTCTCCTCTGTGCCCTGGAGCTGCTTCTGGTTCCAGTTGAGCCACATCTGGTGTAGTTTCTCCTGGCCCTCCACCAGCTTCTGATCGACTCCTTGCTTGACGGTTTCCATCTGGAATAGGAGAGCAAGGAGAGAGAGAGTGACACAGGAGAGAGGCTGCCTCCAGCACCTGACCAAGGTCGGCAGAGCCCCGCTCACATCCCAGGAGAGGCCCACAAAGTCCTCCTTTTATCCAAGATGAGATGGTCCGCAAAGGCGAGGAAGGTAGGAGGGATGCTGTTCTCACACAGGCTTTCCACCACTGTGGTTTCATCACCAACATGTGCATGCACCATCTGTCATGTGCAAAGGAAGTGGCCAAAATTCTCCGCAGCTCCTCCCATTTTGTCTGGTTCTCCTTGTGACTGGGCCCAGGCCACGGGACTGGCTTTGGCCAATGGAACGTAAGCAGGAGGAATGTGAGCAGGGTCGTAAAAAGTGCTCCAATGGAATGTTATTCAGCCTTAAAAAAGAAGGGACCCTGACACCTGCCATGATGTGGAGGGACCCTGAGGACACTGTGCTCAGTGAGAGGAGCTGGACACTGAAGGACACATCCTGCAGGACCCCACTCCCAGGAGGTCCCCAGAGGGAATCCCGTCTACAGAGACAGAGAGCAGAGGGTGGGAGCCAGGGCTGGGGCAGGGGGTGGGGAGTCCGTGCTTCATGGGGACAGAGTCTCCGAGTGGGGAGATGGGAAGCTCTGGAGACGGAGGGTGGGGGTCGTTGCACGACAGTGTGAATGTGCTTAACTGAGCTGTGCACTGAAAATGGTTATGATGGTGAATTTCATGTCATATGTAGTTTACCCCAATCAAGAATTTAAAAAGAGAGACGGGGCGCCTGGGTGGCTCAGGCGTTAAGCATCTGCCTTTGGCTCAGGTCATGATCCTGGGGTCCTGGGATCGAGCCCCGCATTGGGCTCCCTGCTCCGCGGGAAGCCTGCTGCTCCCTCTCCCACTCCCCCTGCTTGTGTTCCCTCTCTCGCTGTTTCTCTGTCTCTCTGTCAAATAAATAAATAAAATCTTTAAAAAAAATAAAAAGAGAGACAGGAAAGAGCACTGCGTGGAGGAAGCCAAGCAAAGAGGAAGATGAAAGGAATTCAGCTCTTTAGAGAAGAGACAAGAGAACATTGGTGGGGAGGGGCAGGATGTGACTGCAGACAGGCAGGCGGACCTTTCTGGGGTGATGGCATTGTTCCACTTCTTGATTGGGGTGCTGGTTACATGTCTGTTGATGTTTGTAAAACTCCTCAAACCATATACTTAAAAACAGCTGATTTTGGGGGCGCCTGGGTGGCTCAGTTGGTTGAGCGACTGCCTTCGGCTCAGGTCATGATCCTGGAGTCCCTGGATCGAGTCCCGTATCGGGCTCCCTGCTCGGCGAGGAGCCTGCTTCTCCCTCTAACCCTCCCCCCTCTCATGTACTCTCTCTCATTCTCACTCTCTCAAATAAATAAATAAATCTTAAAAAAAAAAAAAAAAAAAAAAAGCTGATTTTTGTAGTCCCCGAATTACACCTCCATAAAGCTGACTTTAAACAAAACCACCACCAAAACGCTGCTCACTCTTTGCAGGTCATGCTCGAGCTGCACATCGGTCCCTCAGACGACGGCCGGGAGAGCCTCCGCTGGCCAGCTCACCTGTCGTGGGCTGAATTATGTCCCCCAGATTCCTCTGCTGGAGCCCTGACCCCCAGGACCTCAGGATCTGCCCGTGGTGGCATATCCGGTCTTTAAAGATGCAATGAAGTTACAGTGAGGTCACTGCGATGGCCCTACTCCAATGTGACGTGAGCAGAGGGACGCCCCGTGAGGACGTGGGGAGAAGACAGCCTTCTGCACGTCCAGGAGAGAGGCCCCCCAGGAGGACCCGGCCCTGCGGACACCCTGATCGCAGACCTCCCACCTGCAGACCTGGCAGACAGCCTCTGTCGTTGAAGCCCGCTGGTCGGGGGTCCTCGTAAGGGTAGCCCAGCCTTCCGGGACCGGGGCCCCGCCGGCGGGCTCGGGCAGAGGTGCACGGGGGGGCGGGGCCCCTGGGCTGGGGAGGGGCGGGGCCTCACCAGGCTGAGCGCCTGCGCCAGCTGCACCAGGGCCTCCTGCGCCCGCTGCCGCGTGAGCTGCAGTTTGCCCAGCGAGTGCGCGTAGGCCCGCTGGCGCAGCCGCTCCGAGAGGGAGCCCAGGCGCACGAAGTAACTCTGCTCCTGCCGCTGCTCCTGCACCGAAGCGATGTCGAAGCCCTCCAGGGACGTGGCGAGGCGGGCTGCGAGGAGGAAGGCGGGAGAGGCAGCGTGAAGGCCCGGATGCGGCGGTGCGCGCGTGCAGCTCGGGCTCGCGGCGCGGGCGGGTGGGCTTGTTCCCCATGCCCGGGGTCTTCCGTCCCGGGGCTGCAGCTCACAAGCTGGGAAGCCTTGGAGCGGAAGAGTCCCCTGCCTTGCTTTTCCCCATCTGCGAAATGGGTATGATGGGAACCGAACTCCCCAGGATTAAGAGGCCTTGGACTAGCGTGAGGGTCTGCAAACCAAGGCCCTCGGGCCACATCTGCCCGGCCTCCGGTTTTGTACCACGCCTGAACACAGCCCTGCACGTCGGTTATCTATTCCTATGGCTGCTTTCAAACTACAGTGGTGGGGCGCCTGGGTGGAAGGGCCCAGTCTCCACTAAGCGCCAGGTACCTCCACGGCTAGCGTCCCCGACCCCATCACAGCGCTCGGCTTATCCAGGGACTGAGGTCCCCCCGAAGAACCGGCCCGTGGGGGGCCAGCACTAAGCGTGAGCTACAGCCAGCACGCCGAAGCCTCAGGACCAACGGAACAAAACAAAACACAAAGGAGCGTAAAATAACTCGGTAACTATTTTTATAGTGATCACGTGTTAAAACGTTAACATTTTGGGGTGCCTGGGTGGCTCAGTCGTTAAGCGTCTGCCTTCGGCTCAGGTCATGGTCCCGGGGTCCTGGGATCAAGCCCCGCATCGGGCTCCTTGCTCGGCCGGAAGCCTGCTTCTCCCTCTCCCACTCCCCCTGCTTGTGTTCCCTCTCTTGCCGTCTCTCTGTCAAATAAATAAAATCTTAAAAAAAAAAAAAAAAATCAAACTACAGTGGTTTGTGGCCTCTTGGCCCCTGGACACTGAAATATTCACTATCTGCTCCTTTGCAGAAAAAAGCTGGTCATTAGTACCCGGCACATATTATATGGCCAATCTTTCACAGGTTCTAGGTGCTTCGTGTGTATGTTCTCTTTAAACCCAACAACTCTATGAGGGAGGCACCGTTACCCCGTTTTTACAGATGAGGAAATAGGGACTCGCAGATGAAATGACTTGCCTGAGGTCACGCAGCTAGGCAGTGGCAAGTCAGGATTTCAAGCCAGGCCATCTGACACCATGTTCTTAACCATGATACTCCGCGTGGGGAGAAGTCTGAGCCACGTGAGAACCGTCTTAACAGCACATAAGGAAAAGTCAGGACTGTCTAGTCCAGAAAGAGCCCATGACATCACAATAGGGCAGGATGGAAACTGCCTGTCCTGATGATTTTATCCTAGTTTATCTGCTCCTTTTAAACTTTAGTGTAGTAGGTATAAGCTTGAGCTTTGTAAATAACCTGATACGGATTGGACTCCAGAACTCCTAACTCACTGGCTTTGTCATTCTCTATAGCAGGGGTCTGCAAACTGCAGCCCCCAGGCCAAATGCCACCTGTCTCTATAAATAAAGTTTTATTGGCACACAGTCACACCCATTCATTTACCTATCGTCTATGCTTCTGTGTTAACAGCAGACTTAACTAGTTGCAACAGAGACTGCTTGACCCAAAAAGCCAAAAATATTCACTGTCTGGTTAAGAAAATGTTTGCCATTCCCTACTCTGCACGAAAGTGATTTTGCCAGTAAGCCTCAGTTCCCCCTTCTGTATGACCATCCCAGTCAGAGCTGCCTGAATTGTGAAATTTGGACTATCTCGTACTCAGAAAGGCACCCAAATGAACATTTAGTCATTTTTTGTCATCAATTTATAGTAGATGGTACGGTGTCCTGTTTTCAGTAAGTGATAAAGTTACCTTTCTAAAAGAATCTGGAAAAGCTGATTTAAAGAAGTGTATCAAAGAAATACTAGAAGGAACAGGAACATGGGACCAGGGTAACAAGGATGTGCCCCTAGTCAGGCAGGAAGAGCCTGGCTGTTCAGATAAGTAAGTGAACTCTCTACTTCAGCCACATATTTCTGCATCTCCTTTGGCCAGCCACTGTTCAGAAACAAAAGACAGTGGAAAAACAAGGAACAAAATCCCACAGGCAGTCACTGACCTGTTGCTCAATCAAGGTAAGCCTTCAATCAGGGGATTTCAGTTGTTCTTTGAACATTACAAATTCTGGAAGAACATACTCTAACCCAGGGGTTGATAAACTTTTTCTGTATGCAGCCAGACAGTCAATGTTCTTGTCTTTGCAGGCAGTTATACCGTGCCTAATTCAAAAACACTCACAGACAACATGCGTGCAAATGCATGTGGCTGTGTGCCAATAAAACTTTATTTACAAATGCAAGCGGTGGGCCAGATGTGGCGTGGAGTTAGTCGGACACAGTCGGCTGGGGAAGAGGATGTCATGGAAGAATCATTTCACGATGACATTTAAAAAAAAAATTAACTACAAACACTTGGGATGCTCAGAGGCAGACAAAATAAAAGCCTGCACCTTGAGAAAAACAGATCTTCCCCATTCTCCCACCAAAGGTGGGTTTGCAAAGCCTGACCCAAACTAGCAACGTTCAGAACTTCTCCATGGCCCTCTGGGAACCCGGGGCTCTGCCCGTGGAAGCGAAAGCAGCTTTGTTATTTAGGCCCGGATGTCTGGCAGAGGTCTGGCATATCTGAGCAAGCCGGCGGGGCCCTGTGGAGTGGGCAGGTGCCCTTGGCAAAGGGGAGAACCCTGAGGAGGGAGGAAAGAGGGCTGTTCTCCTGGGCCAAGCCCCCGAGCACGTCTAGTTCTGCCCGCTGCTGCAAAAACTCATACCTTCCCCCACTAGACTCTCCGCAGAACCACAAGCCCTGGGGTGCACAGCAATTTCATCCTTACTGGGCGGACACAAAGAACAAATACAGGAGCGGAGCTGGTCAGATGGATCCGTTCTCTGCAGTGGCCTCCCAGCCTAGCTCAGGCGAGACCCACAGCTGGTTCTACCTGGCTTCAGCACCTACCAGGGGCGGGCAGCTCCCTTCCTTCCAGAGGCTTGGGGTTGGGTTTGGGACCCTCAAAGGACAAGTGATATGCCACGCTCAAGCCCCACGCTTCAGGGCTTCAGATCACCAGCCCGCCTGAGACATGGAGTTTCTCCAGAAAGCAAAGGACCACCACTTTCTACAGAGGATTCCCAGAGAGAATCACAGAGACTCAGAGCCAACTCGAGGGGGGTCTCCAAGCAGCCAAAAGTAGCGGGACAAGGGAAAGGTCAATAAAATAAGCGGGTAAGATTGGAATATGTCGTGTGAATCTATGCACGAACACCTATAACATGAAACCCCACTACTGACAGTGGAGGAGGCTGGCGAACCAGCCCCTGATGTCAAAATACATAAGGGAGAGAGCTAGCCACCTGCCCTGCTTTTCCTCCACCAACTGTACCTGAGCTCATCAACGCTGCCACAGAGAACCTTCTCCAAGACAGTTTTCCAGCTAACGGAGAAAGAAGGGATACTTAGAATAGCGATCCCAATCCCAGGCGAAGGAGGAGGCAGAGAATGAGGAGGAGGTGCTCAGCCACCAGGGAACCACACGATTCCCTCTGCATGAAGTTCCAGGAGAAGCAGGGTGTCTCACCCGGGAGGGGACGCGGGGCGGTGTCTGGGGACATCTGTGCTGGCCGCACTGGGGGTGCTCCTGGCATCGAGGGGGTGGGGCCAGGGATGCTGCTCTGTCCCCCACAGAGGATGACCCGGCTCAGAATGCCCACAGTGCCGCCATCGGGAACCCCTGATCTCATCTGTCCTCAGCTTTTTCCAGTTGTCCCAAATGTCTGGCTCCTCGTCCAAACAAACCAACTCTGGCCAAAGTTGGATGGAGCACGGTGTCTAGCTTACATGCAGCTTCATGGGTCCTTGCTGCCGTGGGCACGAGAGTCTGCACCGCGGCGTGGCGGAAGTCACGAGAGCCACGGGTACGAGGACATGACTGGACCACGAACAGGACGCTGCTTTGTCTCAACAGCCCCATCCCTGGTTTGTCTGTTTGTCTATTCCTGCCTCCAAGGGGACCAGCCCCCTTAACACCAGCGGGGACCAGCATAGTCCCCTCCACCCTGGTCCCCAGTCCACCCTCCCCTCGGCGACCACCAGAGGGCGCCCGTGAGCACTCGAGTCAGGTCCTGCCTTCCTCTGCCCACAGCCCTCCAGGACTCCCACCTCTCTGGGGTAAGTCCAAGTCCTCCCCTGGGTCCCCTAGGCCCTGCACGACCTGCCCTGTCCCCCTCCCCATCTCCCCCTCGCTCTCACTCTGCGTTGCTATTCCTCTAACCCACCAGGCAGGTCCTACCCCAGGACTTTTGTTATCAACACTTCTCTCTGTCCTGACATCCACGTAGCTAGCTCGCTTGCTCGCTCCATTCATGGTCATGTCACCGCCTCAGAAACATCTTCCCAATCCTTCCACCTCAAAATCTCTCCTTTAACCTGATTTCCTTATACTTTATACTGTGAATTCCACAAGGGCAGAATTCTGTCCACTGCTGTGTCCCCAGGACTTGGCCGCAGGGCAGATGCTCAAGGAACATCCAAATGGACAAACGCATGCCTGGGGGTGGGGATGGCAGAGAAGAGTCTGAACGCCTGCTGAGCGCCAGGACCCGTTCTGGACGTGGGACACAGCAATGACCAAGGCAGAAGAGGCTGCTTCGTGGAACTGATGATGAGTGCCAGAGACAAAAAAGAGCCCAGCCAGGAGGAGGTGGGGGCAGGTTTCAGAACACAGTATGGACAAGGGAGGTGGCAATTTTAGAGGCTTCACTGGGGAGGTGGCATCTGAGCAGAGCTGGAGGTAGAAGGGTGTCTAGGGGACATCCAGAAGGATGTCTAGGGGAAGAATGTTCCCAGTAAAGGGAGCAGCTGGAGCAAAGGCCCTGGGGTGGGAGCATGGTCAAGATCAGCAAGGAGTCAGTGTGGCTGGAGTAGAATGAATGAGGGTAAGTGGATAAGTACATGGGGGGGGGGGGGCAGGGTTTATGGGGAGGACTTGGGTTTCTACCCTGAGGGAGGTGGGAGCCCCCAAGGCTGTGGGCAGAGGCAGGAACCTGACTCAGGTACTCATGGGAGCCCTCTAGTGGTGGCTTCAAGGAGCCAGACCCTGGGGGCCAGGGTGGAGGCCACTGCACTGGTCCAGGTGGGCGTTGACAGGGGCTGATTTGAGGGGAGGTGGCAGGGTTGAGATGGCACTGAGGGGCAGACTTAGGTGGCTGAGAGGGGTGGGAGGTCTGGCGGGGGTTGGGGGGGGTCCCAGGCCCGAGGGCTGCACTCACCCAGCTCAGCATCCGTCATGGGCAGGTGATTGTCTACCCACTCCTCCGACTTGCCCAGCACCGTGTCCACCCCGCTCAGCACCATCTGGCCCACACGGGAGCCCATGACCGACTGGACGCCACTGGTCACCACAGACTTGGTTGCATCCACACCAGTCTGCATGGCACCCCGAGTCACATCAACCGCCTCCGTTACTCGCGTGGCCACTGTGTCCTTGGCGCTGGACACAGCTTCTCGGGCCCCCGACACCTTGGACGAGACGAGCTCCTTGGTGTCAGCCAGAACCTACAACACAAGCCAGCATCAGCATCTTTGTCCTCCCTTTGTACCTGGGGACCCCTACCCCTGCACCCCAGCCTCCAGGAAGTCCAAAAGGAGGAGTTCCAGCTCCTGGATAACCCCGAAGGGTCAACGCAGAGTCTGGCAGTGAAGACCTCGAGCTCTGGAGTCTGGGGTGAATCCTGGATTGCTAGGTCCTAGCTGTGTGGCCTCAGGCAACTCACTCCTCTCTGTGCTTCCATTTCTTTATCGATAGTGTTAGGGGCTGCCGTGTGTTGAACCCTAATCCCCAGGACCTCAGAATGTGATTATTTAGAGATAAGGTCTTTACAGAAGAAATTAGGACACAGAGGGGAGCCCAGGTGATGACAGAGTCTGCAAGCGAAGCAGGGGCCTCCAGAGGAAGCAGCCCTACCAGCCTTCTGGGACTTCTGGCTTCCGGGACTGGGGGACAGGAAGTTCCTGGGTAAGTGGCCCAGCGGACAGATGTGATGAGTTAGACCAGCGCTTGGCTCAAGGGCTCCATCCGTGTGGCAGAAGAAACTAAGATACCCCTGAGAAGTGACCGCCCCATCACGCTCTGAGAATCGTAATCCTGGCTGGAGAGGCCATCCGTGTGCGAAGTCCCTTAGGGCAGTGGTTCTCATCTAGGGTGATTCTGTCCCCAGGGGATGCTGGGCACTATCTGGGGACACGTGGGGTTGTCACACTGGGGGGTAGGGCCTGACGTCAAGGGGGCGGGGCCGGGGACTCTGCCCCGTCCCAACGTCAGTGGCTCTGAGAGGAGACCAGGACCAGAACTAAAGCGACGCGGAGGATGCATGCAGGTGTCTAAACATTCTGTCTCCACGAACTCCCAGTAGAACACAGTAACTACCTTCAACTCCCCACGACAAATGGGGGTATGTGCCCAAAACGTCACCGTGCCTGTGGACTTATTCCTAAAGCTTGTATTAAAACAGTAAAAACCGGGCGCCTGGGTGGCTCAGTCGGTTAAGCAGCTGCCTTCGGCTCAGGTCATGATCCCAGAGTTCTGGGATCGAGCCCCGCATCGGGCTCCTTGCTCAGCAGAAAGCGTGCTTCTCCCGCTGCCTGCCTGCCACTCCCCCTGCTTATACTCTCTCTCTTTCTCTCTGTGTCAAATAAATAAAGTCTTTAAAAAAAAAAAAAAAAACAGTAAAAACCAACACTCGGGACCAGCCAGGTGCTGTTCTGAGCCTTCAGGTAATGGACCCGCTTCCGCCCTTTAAACACCTAAGAGAGGGGCGCCTGGGTGGCTCAGTCGTTAAGTGTCTGCCTTTGGCTCAGGTCATGATCCCTGGGTCCTGGGATCGAGCCCCGAATTGGGCTCCCTGCTCAGCAGGAAGCCTGCTTCTCCCTCTCCCACTCCCCCTGCTTGTGATCCCTCTCTCGCAGTGTCTCTGTCAAATAAATAAATAAAATCTTTTAAAATACACAAACACCTAAGAGGAAGGAGCGTACCCATTCCACGCACGAGAAAGTGAGACCGGGAGGCTAAGCAGCCTGTCCGTAGGGCTGTCCAGGTGCCAAGGGCAGAACCTGGATTTTAACCTGGTATTTGACTCCACCACCTCCAACCTGGGTTAGCAGATAGTTACGGGGTTGCTAACTTTCTCTGGAAAAGGGCCACGTAGTAAATATTTTAGTCTGGCAGACCAACCGTCTCCAAGTCAACCCCTTAACTCTGCCCCTTGTAGAGTAAAAGCGGCCCTAGAGGACGGAAACGCGTGGGTGTGTCCACGTGCAAGGAAAACTATATTTAGCACAGCAGGTGCAGGGCCGGACCTGCAGGACCCTGGAATGGCTCTGGAATCCCGGAAGAGAAGCGGCCACAGCACACACTGGGTGTTCTGCATCCGCACCTGAGGTTCTTGAGTCTAAGCCTCTGAGCAGCCCTCTATGCATAGAGCTCTCCAGAAAGTTCAAAACCACACCACCCCTATCCTCACCCTTCTCAGGTGGCACCCCCTCTGAACACCTAGACCTCTCGTGTCCATGGGAATTCATTTCTTCGGGGTGGGAAAAGGTGCCCACTGGGCTGGCCCAGCTGACCACACCACGCCTCACAGAACCGGAGACCACTACCTCCTCCTGGGGCGAGCCCGGGGAGGGGGTGAGGTCACAGGAGTCCAGACAGCACTGCGCCTCTGAGCTGGGAGCAGCTCTGTTGGATGACCTTGTAGAGCGTCACCCCGAGCTCATCCCTTCTACAAACAGAAGCAATGTTGGCCTCGTGTGGTGGCAGCAGACAGGAGAACGCAAGCGCCCGGCCCTAAGGAGGTGGCTCCGTGGGGAAGCTTCTCCAGCCTTCTGTGAATCGGACAGTTTCCACCTTTAACGCCCAGCCTGTTAATGGCCTTTGCTGGGGAGACACTCCTCCCCGGCTGCACTGAGCCCTGCATGAGCGGTGGGGGCCTGCCTCCAGGGGACGTGGTGTATAGCAGTCTCTGGCCGACAGGGGGCGCCCGATAGCGGGGGGGCCTCAGGGCAGAGCCTAGAACTGGAGCAGCGGCGGGCTTGCCCCGCTGACCCTTCGGGGACCACTGAGTTCTGGTGAGAGAAACTCGGATACGAAGAGCGTGGCCGCGTGTCCCACGTGGCGAAAGTGGAGATTAAGCATCTACTCTGCGCCAGGCTAGCTGATGGGCGCCAGACAGAGCAACCAAGCAGTCTGTGCCCTCACCCCACTTGGGAAGACAAACACACAGTTAAAAAGCCCTTCAGGGCGCCTGGGTGGCTCAGATGGTTGGGCGTCTGCCTTCGGCTCGGGTCATGATCCCGGGGTCCTGGGATCGAGCCCCGCGTCGGGCTCCCTGCTAGGCGGGGAGCCTGCTTCTCCTTCTCCCTCTCTCCCTGCTCATGTTCTATCTCTGTGTCTCAAACAAATAAATAAAAAATTAAAAAAAAAAAAAAAGCCCTTCAGATGGCGTGGAACCTTACAAGCCCATACAACTGGGACACCCACATTCAGAGCAGCATGATTCACAAGCCCCAAAAGGTAGAAGCAATCCACTTACAGATGCAAAGATAAATAAACACTGTCCGTCCACACACTGGAATATTGGTCAGCCACAGAAAGGAAGGGACCCTGCCACCTGCCACCACGTGGAGGGACCCCGAGGACACTGTGCTCAGTGAGAGGAGCCAGATACAGAAGGACACATCACGCTGGATCCCACTCCCAGGCGGTCCCCAGAGGAGTCCCGTCCACACAGACCGAGAAGAGAGGGTGCGAGCCAGGGCTGGGGCAGGGGGTGGGGAGTCCGTGCTTCACGGGGACAGAGTCTCCGTGCGGGGAGATGGAAAGTTCTGGAGACAGAGGGTGGGGGTGGTCTCAGGACAGTGTGAGTGTGCTTCATGCCGCAGAGCTGTGCACTTAGAGATGTCATTAAAGATGACAAATTTTATGTTGTAGAAGAACTAATGTAACTGGTACACCAATGTCCAGCAATATTTTTTTTGTTTTTTAAAGATTTTATTTATTTATTTGAGACAGAGAGAATGAAAGACAGAGAGCATGAGAGGGAGGAGGGTCAGAGGGAGAAGCAGACTCCCCGCCGAGCAGGGAGCCCGATGCGGGACTCGATCCCGGGACTCCAGGATCATGACCTGAGCCGAAGGCAGTCGCCCAACCAACTGAGCCACCCAGGAGCCCTGTCCAGCAATATTTTAACAACCAAGAAGTGGGAACCAGCAAAATGTCCATCAATAGATGAATGGATACACACAGTGTGTCCCCCACACACGGGCGTGTCACTCGGCTGTGGACGGGGGCCAGGCGCCCACACGCGCTGCCCCGGGGACGGACCCCGAGCCCATGATGCTCAGGGAGGGAGCCAGACACAGAAGGCCACACGGGGTGTGAGTCCACGTGGCTGACACGTCCAGAACAGGCTCATCCACGGACGGGAAGTGGATGAGTGGTAGCCAGGAGTGTTTGGCAGGAAGGAGATTAACAGCTAAGGGATGTGCGGTTTCTTTTGGGGTGATGAAATGTTCTAAAATGGGTGGTGATGGTTATACAACGTGACTATACTTGAACCACTGAGTTGTAGACTTTAAATGAGCTCATTGTGCGGTATGTGACTCACAGCTCAGGGAAGCCGTTGTGGTGTGTGCCAGAGTGATGCTGGCCACGGGCCACGTGCAGCTCTTCAACTTAAAATTGGTAAACTGAGTTCCTCGGTGACACCAGCCACATTCTAAGGGCTCCGTAGCCACGTACAGCTGGTGGTTTCCATACTGGACGGTGTGGACATCAGAGACAGTTCTGGACAGAGCTGAGCTAGAAGGACCTTCTTTAAGAGAGAAGGGAAGGCCTCTGAAGAGGCAGGATTAGAACAGAGACCTGAAAGTGGTTCATGAAGAAGGAAGTGCACATGCAAAGGGCCTGGAGTAGGACTGGGATGGATGTGTTCACTGAATTTGCTTCCCCAGGCCTCCCCTGAATGAAAGTCCCACAACGGCAGGCACTCTGTTTTTACCCGTGTCCCGTCCACACAGGTACTGATGTTCCTCAACACGGACCACAGAGGCTGGCGGGGCTGGAGCAGGCCAGAGGAGGTGGGCAATGAGGGCTGGGGGGCTGTGGGGCCAGATCGGGGCACGTGGGCTGTAAGGACAGCCTTGGCTTCTGCCCCAGGCAAGGTGAGAGACACCAGGGGATTTTGGACAGATCTGGCTGGTGTTTCGATCACTCCTCCAGCTGCTCAATGGGGAGCAGATTCAAGGTGGGGGTGGGGACAGACCGAAGAGGGGTCAGGGAGGAAGCTGTCATATGGGTCTATTCTAATGGAAGCGGGGGTGGGACCACAGACTCCATCCCCCTGGAGGCCCCCACCCCCACTGAGCCCCCGTCCCCCAGGGGCTCCTGATGTCGGAGCTCAGTTACCTTCTCCGTGTGCTGCTGCAGGATGGGCAGGTTCTCCTCCAGCTTGTCCAGCCCCCTGTGGGCGTATTCACTGGCCGATGCGACTACATGGACAAGACAGGAATCGTCAGTCCCAGCATGTGCGCACCTTTCGGGGCCTGGAAGGCCGGCCGGTGCTGGTTTGCGGGAACAGGGCCAGGGGTGGGGCAGAACCCCTCCCCACACCCCCGGAACAGCCAAGAGGTAGGTCCCGGGCTCTCCGGGGCTTCACTCACTCTGTGGTTCCAGCTTGGAGAGGATGGGCTGGGCCCCACTGACAGCAGCTGCGGTGAGAGTCTTCACGCCCTTCTCGGCCGCGTCGCAGACAGTCTTGACGTGGGGGTGGCTCTCCTTGGTGGAGGTGTAGGCCGCCGACACCATGTCGCAGGTGGAGCTGATGAGGGGCATGCTGGCCACGCGGTCCACCACGCTCGGCTATGGGGACAAGCAGCTCAGCGGGCTGGTCCTGGGCCTCGGGTGCCCTGCAATGTCGATTTCACTCCCGGCCAAGCAACGGCTCGGCCCATGCTTGCCTTGCATCCAAGTGGTTGCACAAGCCTCATGGCACCTCCTCCACCTTAGCCCTGCCGCTCATCTGTTTGCATGTGCACTTGACACCCACTGCGGGCCGGGCAGACAAGAGCCTCACTCTCACGGAGCTTCGCGTCTACCACTGGGCCCCACAACTACAGCCCACGGGGCCCACACCTGATTTTCTCATTCTTGTCTGGTTTTTCCTAACAGCTGAATCGAGAAGTTCATACATCAGTAATGCCACCATTTTACAACACACGATTCCAAGGTTTTTAGTCTTTTTGTTAGGTTGTGCAACAGTCATGGCTAATTCTAGAACTCAGCCATCACTCCAAAAAAAAAAAAAAAGTCACTCCTCATTCTCCCCTCCCCCAGCCCCCGGCCCCCACGAGCCTCCTTCCTGTCTGTGGATGAGTCTGTTCTGGACATGTCACCCACGTGGACTCACACCCCGTGTGGCTTTGTGTGTCTGGTTCCCTGAGTATCGTAGGCTCAGGGTCCGTCCCTGGGGCAGCACGTGTGTTTAATTTTTTTAATTGTGGTAAAATACACATAAAACTGGGTGCCTGCGTGGCTCAGTTGTTAGGTGTCTGCCTTTGGCTCAGGTCATGATCCCAGGGTCCTGGGATCAAGTCCCACATCGGGCTCCCTGCTCAGTGGAGAGTCTGCTTCTCTCTCTGCCTCTCCCCCTGCTCATGCTTGTTCTCTCTCAAAAATAAAATCTTTATAAAAAAAGACACATAAAACTTACCATCTTAACCATTTCAAGTGCACAGCTCAGCGGCATGAAGCACACTCACACTGTCCTGCAACCACTCCCATCATCCATCTCCAGAACTTTCCATCTCCCCAAACGGAGACTCCCCACCCCCCCACCCCAGCCCCGGCTCCTACGCTCTCCTGTCTGTCTCTGTGGACGGGACTCCTCTGGGGACCTCCTGGGAGTGGATTCATACAGTATTTGTCCTTCTGAGTCTGCTCATTTCACTAAGGATCGCATCCTCAAGGTCCAACCACGTTGTGGCAGGGGTCAATGCTTTATTCCTTTACGTGGTTAGTACTCCATTGCTGGCTGGTTTTGTAAATGAAGTTTTATTGTTACACAGCCACCCCCGTTCATTTACCCTATAAGAGCAGAATAGTCATCGAGACAGCCCTTCTGAGGCTCAATTTCCCCACCCATCACATGGGGAGTCATTCCTGTCCAGTAGGAGTCACAAAGATCACTCGTGTGAAGGCGGCGGCAAGAAGACTCAACTCACAGGGGCTGTGTGGAGAACTTGTGTGTGAACTCACTTAATCGCCAGTCCCGGGAAGTGGGGAGTGTTCATCCATTTTATGGAAGAGTTAACTGAGGTATGGAGAGAGTAAGTCACCTGAAGTCAGGTGGATCTGCCAGTGGCAAAGCTGGGCTTCAGGCTCAGGCCATCTGCCTCCAGGGATTACCCCGAGGCCTCTTCAGGAGTTCATCCCAAGTCTCCCCTGCAATCCAGCAACTCCACTTTTAGGAATTTAACCCGGGACAGAAACACACGTCCACACAGGAGGCAAAGTGAATGTTCATGGCAGCCTCATTCTGAATGTCCAAGAAGTGGAAACAGCCCAGATGTCCACTGCTTGGTGAGAGGATTAAAGAAAATGTGGTATAAAGTATGTTTTTAAAAATTCGTAGCCTCAGGGCATCAAGATGGGCTCACTCACTCGAGCATGTGACTCTTGATCTTGGGGTCCTAAGTTCGAACCCCACGTTGGGCACAGAGTTTACTTAAAAAAGAAAAAAAATTACAGCCTCCAAATGGTCAATAGGTACATGGAAGATGCTCAGCATCACAGATCAGTAGGGAAATATGCCAACACAACAACGAGATACCACCTAACACCCGTGAGGATGGCTACTATCAAAACGAAACAAATTAACAAATGATGGTGAGGATGGGGAGAAGTTGGAACTCTTGGGCCTTGTGGGAGGGAACGTGAGAGGGCACAGCCACTGTGGGAAACAGTGTGGTGAATTAGAAAGAGTTACAAATAGAAATTACCCTATGAGCCCCCAATTTCACTTCTGCGTATATAGACAAAAGGACTGAAAACAGGGTGCCTGGGTGGCTCAGCTGGTTAAGTGTCTGCCTTCGGCTCAGGTCGTGCTCTCAGCGTCCTGGGATCGAGTCCCGCATCGGGCTCCCTGCTCAGCGGGGAGCCTGCTTCTCCCTCTCCCTCTGCTGCTCCCCCTGCTTGTGCTCTCTCGCTTGCTCTGTCAAATAAATAAATAAAAACTTAAAAAAAAAAAAAAGAGATGAAAACAGAATCTCTAAGAGATCCTTGGACACTCATGTTCAAAGCAGCATTATTCACAATGGCCAAATGGTGGAAACAGCCCGAATATCAGTCGATGGATAAACGGATGAACACAGTGGGGTCCATCCAGATAATGGAATACTAGCCGGCCTTACAAAGGACATCCTGACACCTGCCTCAATGTGGGTGGACCTTGAGGAGAGTGTGCTCAGTAACAGAAGCCAGGCCCAAAGAGACAAATCCTGTAGGATCTCATTTATGAGGGACCTAATGTGAAAGGTTCTACTTTCGTAAAAATGATTTTATGTTTCTACTTACATGAAACGTCCAGGAGAGGTAAATTCATAGAGAAAGAACATTAGTGGGTGCCAGGGACTGGGGGGAGGAGGGAATGAGACTAAACGGTAATGGAGATGGGGTTCCCATCTGGGGTGATGAAAAGCTTCTGGAATTCGATGGTGGTGGTGCTCATACATCATGAATGTACTGAATGCCACTGAACTGAACACTGAAAATAGTATTTTTTTTTTTTTTTTAAAGATTTTACTTTTCAACAGAAAGACACCCAGCGAGAGAGGGAACACAAGCAGGGGGAGTGGGAGAGGGGGAAGCAGGCTTCCCACTGAGCAGGGAGCCCCATGTGGGGCTCGATCCCAGGACCCTGGGATCATGACCTGAGCCGAAGGCAGACGCTTAACGACTGAGCCACCCAGGTGCCCCGAAAATCGTACTTATTTTTGTTATGTGTTATTTTACCGTAATTTTAAGAAAGGAATGAAGCACCGACACCCACTACAAAGCGGATAAACCCCCAAAAATCGTGATGCTCAGTGAGAGAAGCCAGACACAAACGGGTCTCAGGTGGTTAGGACTCCATTCGAAATGTCCAGAACAGGCAAATCCACAGAGACAGACAGCGGATGAGCAGTTGCTGGGGGTGGGGGGGGGGGGGACGAGGAATGAGGAAGGAGTACTAATGGGGCGGGGTCTCTCTGTGGGGGATGAAACATGTCCTAACCCTGTATGGCGTTGATGGCTGCAGAACTTGGTTGTTGACTAAAAACCACTCGGCAGCATCCTTCCCAAGGGTGCATCTTAACGTATGTAAATGATATGTTAATAGAGTTGCTTATGAACTGTATATAGTTGTTACTGCAGCGAAGTTGTGAAGGGAGAGAGGAAACAGGGGCTGACTTCCTAGGATGACCCTCCAAGCACCTGCAGACAGGATAGCGGTGGGGGAGGGGGGAGGCAGGCGGTTTCAGAGAGGACCCCGGATCTCCCCAGAGCCTCCAGGGATTCCCAGTTCTGCCCCCACCCCCACCTGTCCGGGGTCTGCGAGAGGGCTCTCCATCAGCTGCAGAAAGAGATCGGTTGCCCCCCCCAAAGTGTGGGAAGCCTCACCCCACAGGTCCCAGCCCTCTCTCACCTGCTGGACCGGTTCTTCTGCTGTCGCCTGGCTGCTGGCAGTGGCTTCTGTCCCGTTGGTAGACATGCTTCTTTGAAGCAGGCACTGTGGTGGACAGACGGGCTAGTCAGGGTACAGCGCGCCCTGTCCCTCCCTCCAGGAGGAAGTGCACGTTCACAGCTGTCGTCTGACCCCTCACCCTGTTTCTTAGAGCCCTGCCTTTCAATTATTCACAAGCACCTGTGGGCCCATGCAGCGGCCGGAGCTGATTCAGCAGGACCAGGTGAGGTGGGGAGTCTGCATCCCTAACCAGCCCTCAGGTGCTGCTGACGCAGCGGGTATCAGGGCCACACCTCTATGGCCAACCCCACGGGCTCCACTTGGCCAACACTTCGGGGAGACACCTGCAGACACCTCTGCGGACAGCCATTTGCCAGTGGCTGCTTTCAAGAGTCATCAGCCCTGGGACCCGGGAATCTTGAGGGGATGGTCCCACACCTGTATTTCCACGTGGGTGGAGGTGTGTGCCTGTGTCGGCCACACGAAGAGCATGGAAACACCCTGGTTCCCCAGCAGGAAGGCCCCAGAGAAAACAAGGACCCAGCCCAGGGCAGTGGCCACAGGGTAGAGACCTACGCGTCACTGGCTGGACCAGGCTACTCCGAGACGAATAGTGTGCACGGGCTGAAAATCTGTGCTTCGTTTGCACAGGATCTTTAGACACAGGAAACTGTTAACAGTGACCACCTTTCAGGGAAGATCAGGTAGACGGGGCAGGCCTCTGACTTTCGAGCCAAATAGATAATATTACCAGTTCAAAAAAAAAAAAGGTTAAGCATTAAAAACAAAACACCCCAGGGCACCTGGGTGGCTCAGTCGTTAGCATCTGCCTTCGGCTCAGGTCATGATCCCAGGGTCCTGGGATCGAGCCCCATGTCGGGCTCCTTGCTCAGTGGAGAGCCTGCTGCTCCCCCTGCTTGTGCTATCTCTCCCTCTGTGTCAAATAGATAAAATCTAAAACAAAACAAAACAAAGCAAAACACCCCAGGGCTCCTGGGTGGCTCAGTCGTTAGCGTCTGCCTTTGGCTCAGGTCATGATCCCAGGGTCCTGGGACTGAGCCCCGCATCGGGCTCCCTGCTCAGCAGGAAGCCTGCTTCTCCCTCTCCCACTCCCCCGCTTGTGTTCCCTCTCTCGCTGTGTCTCTCTCTGTCAAACAAATAAATAAAATTTTTAAAAAAAACAAAAACGAAAAAAACCAAACCACCCCACAAACCACGTCAGAGAGACCATGCCAGGCCTTACCGCAGACCAATCAAGTCAGACTCAGGAGGGAGGGCAGGGCAAGGGAGGCTCCCAGGTGAGGCTCAGGCCCACGTTCATGAGGTACAATGGGAGCCACCAGAGGTGCACTCCGTTTTCCTAGCCAGGTGGGAGGAGGTGGGTAAACTGTCATCAGACTAGACTGCAGGAGCCCCAGCTCCGCCCACGCCGTACCGTGTTGGGCAAAGAGCCACCTCTTCCCTGGCCTCAGTCCTCTCACCTGTACAAAGGAGTTAAAGGTAGAACCTGCCCTCAGGGCTGGTGCCCCCGGTAATTCTGGGGTGAGCCTGTTGTGAACCCCTGACCTTGATTCTGAACATTTCCTTCTAGAGGAAGGCGGCCCCGCCCCCCAAGCAGAGCCCAGCAAAGTGCTAGAGTCCAAAGCGGCTCTAATCCCAGCTTTGCAACTCACTAGCAGTGGGAGCTTAGGAAAACAGCACCCTCTCTCAGAGCCTTGCTTGCCCCATCTGTAAAATGGGGATAACCATTCCCAGCTCAGAGTCCCTACAGATTGGCAGAGCGACATGGCGCGCTGAGCTCAGTGCCTCGCACATAGTAGGTGTTCAATAAACAGAACCATTTCACACAAGGGTGAAGCCAGCCAGGAATGTGCTTCTGCTTGGTACTAAGGTCCCCAAACTGGGAAGTGGAGGGAGGAGGCACAGCCCGGCCCTGGTGATCATCAGGAGTCAGTTATTCCCCTCACCCTCCCTGGAGCCTGAGCTCACCTGGGCATCTTGGAGGCCCATTCTCCCATCCCCTTTGCCCATCAAGCCCTCCTAGAGCGGGTTTAACCAAGGGCTGCCACTGCAGATGTCAGGACCCCACTGAAGTCCTTGGGGTCTGCAAGCTGTAGCGGCCAGAACGAGAGCTAAATGGAACCGGCTGTAGACGTCCAGCTGCGCCCAGGGCACGCTAAGATACAACTTCCAAAGTTCCCAGAGACCGAGGTCCCAGGCCTGGCAGTTCCGGCACGATTCTGACAAAGGTCCCCAGCACTCAGAGAAGGGGCAGGCCTTCCCAGCCGCCTTGAGCAATCCACTGGCCACACCCGCCTAAAGGAAGAGGGCGAGGTCTCCCCGCGAATTCTCCACAGTCAGCTGGGGGACCAGAAACTCGGGCGGGGGAGGAGCTAAGCCCCCGGGCGGCAAACCCATTTGCCGGGGGGGGGGGGGGGGGGTCCTTGCTAGGCAGAAAGCCCCCTGATTGGGCGCTCTGAGGACCCAGGGAGGGTCGATTTCCCGTGCAGGATAGGCTGCGGCTCGCCTCCAAACTGCGTTTGCAAAGCAAGCACGCTTTTAGCAGGGGGGGATTTACCCCCCTCTTGATATTGCCACTTATGGGCTTTTTCACGCCCCCCCCCCCAACGAATGTCTCAGGAATTGGAAAAGGAGAGAGTTTGAAAGTTTGACTCTGCTCCAGAAATCGGGTTTTTTTGAGGGGGCGGAGGGGGAAGACAGGAAAGCTCAGCCCAAGCTGGAGACCCTTCCCCAGGCCGCAGAGACCATAAGAGCCCCCAGGAAGGTTCTCCTCGCTTCCTCCTGCCCTGGGACGCCCCGGGACTCGGCGGACCCCGCCCCCCACCTCAATCGGGCCCTCTCGTCTCACCGCGGTCAGCGGGACGTGCAGGACTCGACGGCCAGCTCCGCAACCGTCCTGGGCCGGCCCTGGGGAGGCTTTTATAGTCACGGGGCGGGCGCTCGGGAATGACGGACCGGAGGACCAATCGTATCGGGAGGCTGGCCGCCGCCGGGCCACGCCCCCGCTCGGTCCGGGACGTTGGAGCCGCAAGTGAAGTCCGGGAAGGGCCAGACTTTTGCGGGCGGCGCGTGCGTCGGGGGACCCCTGTAAGACGCCTGAGCCAGCCAAGGGCGCCCCCTCCCGACCTAGGGATCTTATGAACTCGGCCCAGGGAGGTGCTATCCGAGTTCTGGGGTCCACCGGTCCCCCTTTTCTCCAGGGGCGGTGAGAACTCAGAGATCGTTGCCTGTAAGATCGTGGCATGTAAGAAACATATTGTTTTCTGAGCCCCCAGCGCGTCAGGAGCCGCGCCCCAACCCTGGGCGGGAAGGTTATGCAGCCAAGCTCGACCCAGCAGTATGAGAAGCCTTCACCACAGCGGTGAACAGATATGGAGTGCTTTCCTCCCACCCTGACCCGCATGGCACCATTTAATCCTCCCAAAACTGTTCTTTTATCATCCCCATTTTACAGATGAGAAAATTGAGGCCCAGAGACGGTCGGCCTAGGGCAGTGCGGGGATCAACTCCTGGATCTAGGACTCCTGGATCAACCCCTTCCTGAAGCAGCACCACTTGGATTACCCCTCCCCCCATCCTTTATCCTCTTGGTCTATAAAACAAAGTCTCAAACTCAGATGGCCCCAGGGGCCAAAAGGAAGTAACTGCCTCCTCCAAAGTGTTGGCGGCATGGCGGAGTGTTGCTCTGTGGAAGACCCACCCAGAGATTCCCATATCCATGGGGATTCCAGAGTAAAGAAAGTGTCCTGCCTTTTAGAAAACCGTTGGGCCAAATAAAACCCAACCGGGGCCATATTCAGCTCAGGAGCCACCAATGTGCCACTTCTGCTAAATTATGTGGGGTGGGGTGGGGCGGGGCGGGGCCTCTGGAACCTCTGGAAAGAACATGGAAGAAAAGCCGGTGTCTGTGACTAAGTGCATTTTTTGGACAGTGGCTACATTGCACCACGCCGCAGAGCTTCCTGAGATGCTGGGGATGCTCTAGAATTCTGCACCACTTAGTATGGTGGCCACTGGCACCGTGGGGCTTTTGCACATCAAGAAACTGAATATTTACATCTAAGTAACCACATGCAGCTACTCAGATTCTCAAGTGAGTCTGAGGCGCCAAAAGGATTAAAGCAATCAGCTGTAACAGTTAAAAAATTTCACATTTGCGGGGGTGTCTGGGTGGCTCAGTCGTTAAGCGTCTGCCTTCGGCTCAGGTCACGATCCCAGGGTCCTGGGATGGAGTCCCGCATCGGGCTCCCTGCCCGGCGGGAAGCCTGCTTCTGCCTCTCCCACTCCCCCTGCTTGTGTTCCCTCTCTCGCTGTGTCTCTGTCAAATAAATAAATCTTTTTAAAAAAAGATTTCACATTTGCTGCTGGCCTTTTTTCCTACTCATGCATTCATTTTCCTACTCACTCATTCAGCAATTTTTACTGAGCTGCTGTGCTGGGAACACAGCAGTGAGTAAAACAGATCCCAGCCTTGTGGTGCTCACCGTCAGGGGCAGAGACAGACAATAAACAAGAGAAAGGAGTGAAACGCATAATGCGTC
The DNA here is from genome assembly GCF_002201575.2 of Neomonachus schauinslandi. Lineage (NCBI taxonomy): Eukaryota > Metazoa > Chordata > Mammalia > Carnivora > Phocidae > Neomonachus > Neomonachus schauinslandi. Next base: position 211,074,014 of record NC_058403.1, on the reverse strand, counting down.
AGGTTACTGAGAAAAGCAAAGGACTAGGATGGAGAATCAGGGGTGTGATTTTTTTTGTGGCACACCCACAAAAAATGGGGTGGTCAAGGGAGGACTCCCAGATTGGCATATGAAAGCAAAAGTGAGGGAGGAGAGGAGAGAGCCACTTAGAGATCTGGGGAAACAGCACATTCAAAGGCCCAGAGGCAGACCATGCTTGGTAAGTTGGAGATGCAGCCAGGAAGTTGATGTGGCTGGAGTGGAGTGAGTTCTTGGATGTATAGAGCTCAGAGAGGTTAAGTGAGTTGTCCAAGGTCACACAGCTCCAAAGTCACTGGGAAGAAATGTCTGGTAGCCTTGAGCTTCTGAGTGGCCTTCAGTGCTGGGATGTGGCCAAAATATTCCTGGTAAAGGAGATGTAACTCAATTCTGATTTGCAAAATAAAGTCCTGGTGATTTTGCCCCACATCTTTTCAACAAAAGAAGAACAGCTATGCTCACCATCTTTCCTAGTATGGCACTCAACCCCCACCTCCAGTTCCCTGTGAGTGCAATCAAGGGCGTTTGCCATTGCACATGTGCACATGGTGGGAGAGGGGAAAGAAAGGGCATTGCCCCACCGGCCCTTAGCACTTCCTTTCCAGCACCACTGCCGCCTCCTCCTGGAAGTCTTCCTGCCTACCTCCTCAGGCTCTCCCAAGGTGAAGGCTGCCAGACTAAATAGAGGATGCCCACTTCAATTTGAATTTCAGATCAACAAGGAATACACTTGGGGGTTATAAGTATATCCCATGTGATATCTGGGATATACTTACATTCAAAAATTATTCCTTACTGACCTGAAATTCAAATTGAGCTGGGGATCCTTTTAATTTTTTTGTTTTTGTTTTTGCTTTTGCTAACTCTGACAACTCTACCTCCAAACTCAGATCCCTTTTTCTGCCCCAGCTGTGTCCCCTGGAAAACTGTCACCTCCCAGCCTTGGTGGGCTCCTTGAGGGCAACACCTGTCCAGGATTCCCAGCGTGGCATGTAAGAAACATATTGTTTTCTGAGCTATTTTATTACATTATTCAGAGGCCTCATTTTTATTTTCCCCATTTTCTGGATGAGGAAGCTGAGGATTACAGAGGTGATTAACGTGCCCCAGGTCGCACAGCCAGAAATAGACAGCCTGAGTTTGTTTGAGATCTCAATGTACTCTCCTCCTCCTCACCCTGCCTCTTCTCCCTCTCTCCTCCTTCCCCCT